>NW_019154163.1:5987180-6014789 GCF_002288905.1 Enhydra lutris kenyoni | reverse complement strand
GAGGGAAATTGGAAGGGGAGGTGAACCATGAGAGACTATGGACTCTGTAAAACAATCTGAGGGTTTTGAAGTGGCGGGGGTTGGAGGTTGGGGGATCCAGGTGGTGGGTATTGGAGAGGGCACAGATTGCATGGAGCACTGGGTGTGGTGCAAAAATAATGAATACTGCTATGCTGAAAAAATTAAAAATTAAAAAAAAAGATTGGGATCATTCCCTGCATATTTTCAAATCACAATGCTCTGAAGCTAGAACTCAATCACAAGACGACATTTGGAAAGAAACCAAATACATGGAGACTAAACAGCATCCTTCTAAAGAATGAATGGGTCAACCAGGAAATTAAAGAAGAATGAAATAATTCATGGAAACAAATGATAATGAAAACACACTGGTTCAAAATCAGTGGGACACAGCAAAGGCAGTCCTGAGAGGAAAATATATAGCGACACAAGTATTTCTTAGGAAACAAGAGAGGTCTCAAATACACAGCCTAACCCTACACTTAAAGGAGCTGGAGAAAGAACAACAAAGAAAGCCTAAACCCAGCAGGAGAAGAAATCGTAAAGATCAGAGCAGAAATCAATGAAATAGAAACCAATAAAAACAATAGAACAAATCAACGAAACTAGGAGCTGGTTCTTTGAAAGAAGTAGTAAGATTGATAAACCCCTGGCCAGACTTATCAAAAAGAAAAGAGAAAGGACCCAAATAAATAAAATCATGAATGAAAGAGGAGAGATCACAACCAACACCAAAGAAATACAAGCAATTATAAGAACATACTATGAGCAACTCTATGCCAACAAATTTGACAATCTGGAAGAAATGGATGCAATCCTAGAGACATATAAACTACCACAACTGAACCAGGAAGAAGTAGAAAACCTGAACAGACCCATAACCAGTAAGGAGATTGAAACAGTCATCAAAAATCTCCAAACAAAAACCCAGGGCTAGATGGCTTCCCAGGGGAAATATACCAAACACTTAAAGAAGAATTAATTCCTATTCTCCTGAAACTGTTCCAAAAATTAGAAATGGAAGGAAAACTTCCAAACTCGTTTTATGAGGCCAGAGTCACCTTGATCCCCAAACCAGAAAAGGATCCCATCAAAAAAGAGAATTATAGACCAATATCCTTGATGAACACAGATGTGAAAATTCTCATCAAAATACTAGCCAATAGGATCCAACAGTACATTAAAAGGATTATTCACCACGACCAGTGGGATTTATTCCAGGGCTACAAGCTTGGTTCAACAACCACAAATCAATCAATGTGATACAATACATTAATAAAAGAAAGAATAAGAACCATATGATATTCTCAATAGATGCTGAAAAAGCATTTGACAAAGTACAGCATCCCTTCCTGATCAAAACTCTTCAAAGTGTAGGGATAGAGGGCATATACCTCAACATCATCAAAGCCATCTATGAAAAACCCACTGCAAATATCATTCTCAATGGAGAAAAACTGAAAGCTTTTCTGCTAAGGTCAGGAACACGGCAGGGATGTCCATTATCACCACTGCTATTCAACATAGTACTAGAAGTCCTAGCCTCAGCAATCAGACAGCAAAAAGAAATTAAAGGCATCCGAATCAGCAAAGAAGAAGTCAAACTATCAGACTTTGCAGATGATATGATACTGTATGTGGAAAACCCAAAAGACTCCACTCCAAAACTGCTAGAACTCGCACAGGAATTCAGTAAAGTGTCAGGATGTAAATCAATGCACAGAAATCAGTTGCATTTCTTTACAACAACAAGACAGGAAAAAAAAAGAAATTAAGGAGTCAATCCCATTTACAATTGCACCCAAAACCATAAGATACCTAGGAATAAACCTAACCAAAGAGGCAAAGAATCTATACTCAGAATACTATAAAGTACTCATGAAAGAAATTGAGGAAGACACAAAGAAATGGAAACATGTTCCATGCTCCTGGGTTGGATGAACAAATATTGTGAAAATGTCTATGCTACCTAAAGCAATCTACACATTTAATGCAATCCTATCAAAATCCCATCCCTTTTTTTCAAGGAAATGGAACAAATAATCCTAAAATTTATATGGAACCAGAAAAGACCTTGAATAGCCAAAGGAATATTGAAAAAGAAAACCAAAGTTGGTGGCATCAGAATTCTGGACTTCAAGCTCTATTACAAAGCTGTCATCATCAAGACAGTATGGTACTGGCACAAAAACAGACACATAGATCAATGGAACAGAATGGAGAGCCCAGAAGTAGACCCTCAACTCTATGGTCAACTAATCTTCGACAAAGCAGGGAAGAATGTCCAATGGGAAAAAGACAGCCTCTTCAACAAATGGTGTTGTGAAAATTGGACAGCCACATGCAGAAAAATGAAATTGGACCATTTCCTTACACCACACATGAAAATAGACTCAAAATGGTTGAAGAACTTCAATGTGAGAAAGGAATCCATCAAAATCCTTGAGGAGAACACAGGCAGCAACCTCTTCGACCTCAGCTGCAGAAACTTCTTCCTAAGAACATCGACAAAGGCAAGCAAAGCAAGGGCAAAAGTGAACTATTGGGATTTCATCAAGATCAAAGCTTTTGCACAGCAAAGGAAACGTCAAGAAAACCAAAAGACATGTGACAGAATGGGAGAAGATATTTGCAAATGACATATCAGATAAAGGGCTAATATCCAAAATCTATAATGAACTTATCAAACTCAACACCCAAAGAACAAATAATCCAATCAAAAAATGGGCAGAGGACATGAACAGACATTTCTGCAATGAAGATATCCAGATGGCCAACAGACACATGAAAAAATGCTCCACATCACTCAGGATCAGGGAAATACAAATCAAAACCACAATGAGATACCACCTCACACCAGTCAGAATGGCTAAAATTAACAAGTCAGGAAATGACAGATGCTAATGAGGATGCGGAGAAAGGGGAACCCTCCTACACTGTTGGTGGGAATGCAAGCTGGTGCAACCACTCTGGAAAACAGCATGGAGACTCCTCATAAAGTTGAAAATAGAGCTACCCTATGACCCAGCAATTGCACTACTGGGTATTTACCCTAAAGATACAAACGTAGTGATCCGAAGGAGCACGTGCACCTGAATGTTTGTAACAGCAATGTCCACAATAGCCAAACTATGGGAAGAACCTAGATATCCATCAGCAGATGAATGGATAAAGAAGAAGTGGTATATATATACAATGGAATACTATGCAGCCATCAAAAGAAATAAAATCCTGCCATTTGTGACAATGTGGATGGAACTAGAGGGTATTATGCTTAGCTAAATAAGTCAGTTGGAGAAAGACAACTATCATATGAGGAAGTGGAGATGCAAGGTGGGGGGTTTGGATGGTAGGAGAAGAATAATATGAGGAAGTGGAGGATATGAGGAAGTGGAGATGCAAGGTGGGGGGTTTGGAGGGTAGGAGAAGAATAAATGAAACAAGATGGGATCGGGAGCGAGACAAACCATAAAAGACTCTTAATCTCACAAAACAAACTGAGGGTGGCTGGGGGGAGGGTGGTCGGGAGACGGTGGTGGGGTTATGAACATTGGGGAGGAAGGTATGTGCTATAATGAGTGCTGTGAAGTGTGTAAACCTGGCGATTCACAGACCTGTACCCCTGGGGCTAATAATACACTATATGTTTATTTAAAAAAATAAAAAATTTTTAAAAATTTAAACCATTAAAAAATTGTTTATCAAATCAATGTACAGAAATCTACTGTATTTCTATATGCTAAAAATGAAGCAGAAGAAAGAGAAATTAACAAAACAATCTCATTTACAACTGCTCCCAAAATAATAAAATACCCAGGAAGAAACTTAAACAAGGCGGTGGAAGACCTGTATTCTGAAAACTATAAGACATTGATGAAAGAAATTGAAGACAACACAAATGGAAAGACATTCCATGCTCATGGATTGTAGGAACAAATACTCTTAAAATATCCATACTATTACCCAAAGCAATCTACAGGTTTAATGAAATTCCTATCAAAATATCAATATCATTTTTCAAATAAATAGAAAAAGCAATCATAAAACTTGTATGGGACCACAAAGACACTGAATAGACAAAGCAATCTTGAAAAAGAAAAGCAAAGCTAGAGGTTTCACAGTTCCAGACTTCAAGTTCTAGTACATAGTTGTAGTAATCAAAATAATATTGTACTGGCACAAAAATTGACATATAGATCAAAAGAACAGAATATAGAGCCCAGAAATAAATCCATAATTATATGGTCAATTAATCCCCAACAAAGCAGGAAAGATTATCTAATTGGAAAAAATGCAGTCTCTTTAACAAATGGTGTTAGGAAAACCGGATGGCAACATGCAAAAAATGAAACTGGACTACTTTCTTACACCACACACAAAATAAACTCAAAATTAATTAAGGACCTAAATGTAAGTTCTAACACCATAGAAATCCTGGAAGTGGCCACAAGTAGCAATTTCTCTGATAACTGCCATAGCAGCATCGTCCTAGATATGTCTCCTGAGACAAGAGAAGCAAATGCAAAAATAAACTATTGAGACTACATCAGAATAAAAAGCTTCTGCTTTTTTAGACAACAAAGGAAACAACCAACAAAACTAGAAGACAACCTACTGAATGGGAGTAGATATTTGCAAATGACTTATCTGATAACAAGTTAGTCTCCAAAATATACAAAGTACTTAAAAATCACACACACACACACACACACACACACACACACACACACACACACACACACACATCCAGTTTTAAAATGGGCAGAATGCATGAAGAGAGATTTCTCAAAAAAAGACATACAAATGGCAAACCTACACATGAAAAGATGCTTAACATCACTCACCATCAGAGAGATGCAAATAAAAAAACAGAATGACATATCACCTCACACCTGTCAGAATGACTAAATAAAAAACAAGAAACAACAAGAACAAGTGTTGGTGAGGATGTGGAGAAAAAAGATATATCATGCAGTGTTGGTAGGAATGCAAACTAGTGCAGCCACTCTGGAAAATAGTATGGAACTTTCTTTAAAAATTAAAGATAGAATTATCATATGCTCAAGTAACTGCACTACTGGGTATTTACCCAAAGAATATGAAAACACTAATTTGAAAAGGTATATGTACCCCTATGTTTGTAGTAACATTATTTATAATAGCCAAGATATGGAAACAGCCCAAGTGTCTGTTGTTAGATGAATGGATAAAGAAGATGTATATATTATAGCATGTGTATATATAAGTACATATATATACACACATGCATATATATATGTCTATATATACAAATAGACATAAACATATATGCAATATGTATATATGTTTGTGTATTATATTATATATTATGTATAGGTGTTTGTATATTTTATTATATTATATATAATGGAATATTATTCAGCCATAAAAAATATGAAATCCTGCCATTTGCAACAACATGGATGGAGCAAGACCGTATAATTCCAAATGAAATAAGCTAGTCAGGGAAAGACAAATACCATATGACTGCACTCATATGTGGAGTTTAAGAAACAAAACAAATGAACAAAGGGGTAAAAAGAGACAAACCACCACCATCAATGACAACAAACCAGACTCTTAATTATAGAGAACAAACAGATGAATACCAGAGGTAAAGGAGGTGGAGGTATGGGTGAAATAGATGAAAGGGATTAAGAGCATATTTATCTTAATGGGCACTGAGTAATTTATGGAATTGATGAATCACTATATTGAACACCTGAAATATAATATTGTGCTTTAACTACACTGGAAGTAAAATAACAATAAAAAATCATGTTTGTCAGTTTTAACCCCTTTAGGTGTTCCTTAAAGAAATGCCACAAAAGCATTAATTATTTTTTATGTAATCTCTTTTTTCAGGGCGGGAAAGTGGCTATGTGGAGGGCATTCCTTGAAAGACTAGAAAGGTAAATGAAGAAGCTGCTGCAAGTGGAAGCAAAAAAAAGTACAGCTATGCAAATATTAAGAAGATGAAAGCTTGACATGAAAAACCGAAGTTACTTTGGGAAACAAGGGTTGTGAAAAAGGTTCTTATGTTGTATAAACCTAAATTTGTTCTAAAATGTAAAGTCTATTTAAAAAAACTAATAAAGGACTAACTAAATGTACTTACCAAGAGATTGAGCACTGGAGAAAAATGTGTTACTGAAGTTGGTATTAATAGGAGTTATCTAAACTGAAAGACAAAGAAAAATAAGAACAGCAAGTGACAAAATTTCTTAATATTGACCAGTAATCTAAGAGCTTTCCAAGGGTAGCACAAATGTTTAGATTAGATGTGAAAGCCCCCCCCAAAAATAAAATAAATAAGTAAATAAAAATAGATGTGAAAGGCCCCTTGGCTTTCACCTCTGACTATTCTTTAGGTTCAGTGCAAGCAGAAGGTGAAGGCTCAAGCCAAGTAGTAAGCAGACTGGCTTAGTCTTAAAAGGGTGCCCCAAGACAAATAAAATTTACAAAGAGTGAAACAGCTTTGTTATTTTTTAATTTAGGTGTCTATAAAAATCACAGTCAAATCACTATCTGATCAACACCTAAAGGAACAGAGAAATCAGAGACCATACAAAACAAAGAGTAAGATCTTTTAAAATTAGTATAAAAGTACTCACTAAACACATAAGACCCACAATAAGGAAAAATAATAATAATTGCAGAGGGAGTAGAATCTGATTTACATGGTTACATTACAATATTCAAAATATCCACTTTTAACCAAGCAAAGAAAAAGAGGCATGAAAAGGAACAAGAAATCATGTCCCATTAATAGGAAAACTAATTAATTAATTAACAGAAACTATCCCTGATGAAGCCCACACATTGTGCTTACTACTGAAGGACTTTAAACCAACTATCTTAAGTATGCTAAAGGAGCCTGAAGAAACCACAGAAGAACTAAAGGAAACCAGGAGAATGATATCCCAAGAATATCCACAAAGAGATAGAAATAATAAATAGGCACTCAAATAGAGATTTGGGAGCTGAAAACTACAATAAGTGAAATGAAAAGTTCACTAGAGGATTTCAACAATATATTTGAGCAAACAAAAAAAGAATCAGCAGACAGGAAGACAAGACAATTGAAAATATTCCATATGAGAATCTGTAATGAAAAAAAATAAAGAAAAATGAACAGATGGAATCAGGAGGGAGACAAACCATAAGTGACTCTTAATCTCACAAAACAAACTGAGGGTTGCTGGGAGGTGGAGGGTTAGGGACAGGGTGGCTGGGTTATGGACATTGGGGAGGGTATGTGCTATGGTGAGTACTGTGAAATGTGTAAGCCTGATGATTCACAGACTTGTACCCCTGGGGCAAATAATACATTATATATTAATTAAAAAATGAACACAGCCTAAGAGAACTGTGGGAGACCATCAAGTGTATCAACATACAATGTGATAATGGGAGCCCAGAAGGAAAGAAAAGGGAAGGAGAAAATATTTGAAGAAAAAATGGCTAAAAACTTCCCAAAGTTGATAGAAGACATTATCTACATATATATAAAGCTCAATGAACTCCAAGTAATTAAAAAAAAATAGGACCATACTAAACCCCATTATAATGAAAGTGTTGAAAGACAAAGACAAAGAATCTTGAAAGCAAGATGGAAGTAATCCATCATGTGCAAGACAGTGTCAACAATATTAGCAGCTGATTTCTTAACAGAAACCACGGAAAATAGAAAGAGGTGAGATGACATTTAAAGTGCTGAAAGAAGCTTTTGATCTTGATGAAGTCCCAAAAGTTCATTTTTGCTTTTGTTCCCTTTGCCTTTGGAGACATATCTTGAAAGAAGTTGCTGCGGCTGATATCGAAGAGGTTACTGCCTATGTTCTCCTCTAGGATTCTGATGGATTCCTGTCTCACGTTGAGGTCTTTTGTCCATTTTGAGTTTATCTTTGTGTACGGTGTAAGAGAATGGTCGAGTTTCATTCTTCTACATATAACTGTCCAGTTTTCCCACACCATTTATTGAAGAGACTGTCTTTTTTCCACTGGATATTTTTTCCTGCTTTGTCAAAGATTATTTGACCATAGAGTTGAGGGTCCATATCTGGGCTCTCTACTCTGTTCCACTTGTCTATGTGTCTGTTTTTATGCCAGTACCATGCTGTCTTGGTGATCACAGCTTTGTAGTAAAGCTTGAAATCAGGCAACGTGATGCCCCCAGTTTTGTTTTTCTTTTTCAACATTTTCTTAGCGATTTGGGATCTCTTCTGATTCCATACAAATTTTAGGATTATTTGCTCCAGCTCTTTGAAGAATACTGGTGGAATTTTGATCGGAATGACATTAAAAGTATAGATTGCTCTAAGCAGTATAGATATTTTAACAATGTTTATTCTTCCGATCCAAGAACATGGAATGGTCTTCCATTGTGGGAGGTTGCGGGAACAAGGTGGTGGGTATTAGAGAGGGCACGGATTGCATGGAGCACTGGGTGTGGTGCAAAAGCAATGAATACTGTTATGCTGAAAAGAAATAAAAAATTTAAAATAAAAGCTGAAAGACTGGAAAAAAATAAAGTGCTGAAAGAAAAAGAAAACTGTCAACTAAATATCTGATATTTAGCAAAAATTATCCTTTATTTTTAATTTAATTTTATTTTTTCAGTGTTCCAAGATTCATTGTTTATGTACCACACCCAGTGCTCCATGCAATCCGTGCCCTCCTTAATACCCATCACTGAACCAACACAACCCCCCACTCCCCTCCCTTCTAAAACCCTGTTTGTTTCTCAGAGTCCACAGTCTCTCATACTTTGTCTCCCCCTCTGATTTCCCCCAAGAGAAACTAAGGCATTCTCAGATAGGAGAAGCTGAGAAACAAACCTGCCCTAAAAGAAATGTTAAAGGGAGTTATTTAGACTGAAATGAAATCTCACTAGGCAGTAAATTGAAGCCATTTGAAGATACACTTGGTCCTTGAACACTACAGATTTCAACTGTGCAGGTCCACTTATACTCGGTATTTCTTTTTTAAGTAATAGCACAGAGAACCATAGGGGAAGGGAGGGAAATCTGAAGGGGAAGAAATCAGAGAGGGAGATGAACCATGAGAGACTATGGACCCAGGAAATTAACTGAGGGTTTCAGAGGGGAGGGGGTAACAGGGTGATGGGTATTAAGGAGGGCATGTGTTGACAGCAAAAGCTACAAGACATTTTTACAAATATCTACCCCAGACTCCATGAAATCAAATTAAAAACAAGTGATGCAGAGGTTATATCTGCTGCCCTCAGAGTACCCAGGGAGGCTGAGGTCATTAGCAGCCCCAAGGTGCCCTAGGACTGGGAGGGGCTGCAGGTCACCCTGTGTGCCAACAAAGTGGTCAGGTTGAGTACCCAGGGGTGGCAAAGAGGAGGTTGGGCTGAAGCAAAGGAACAGGCCTGGAGGGCAGGAACAGTACTGCACAGGGAACCCTGCACTGTGTTCATGCACTGAAATAAAGTTCTCAGACACCAATCTGAGCAGCCATGCAGGGCTATGTCTACAAGGGGGGACAGCAGCAGCTGAATCTTGCACATAGCTTTTATTTTGTTTTGTTTTTTTTTTTATCAGAAAAGCAAGGAAAGATGCCTCAAAGCATGGGAAAGGAGTGCAAATGGATGGCAAATATCTTGAAGCCATAAAGCAGGCCTGCATTCTCCTCTACACATAGGCACACAGGGAAACAGTCATGGGATAAGGGAGGAGCTAACAATGTTTGGGCTAGCAATTCTCAGGTGCAGAAAGGGATACTGAGGATTACATTCTTTCATAGCTCCTAACCTATTCCCTGCCCCTGCAGATCATGGAATTCTGCTCCTTCCAGGTCATTGCATTCAATAGCCTGAGAAGGGGAATGTTGCTGACATTTCAGCTGCTTCCATAATCACCCTTTAGGGCCTACAATATATTTTCTAAGAATAACTACACACTGCACCATGATTCTCCCAAACCCCAAGACCTCTGACTTCAGGCTCCTTTCATGCCAGGAGTAGACCACCCCCTATGGCAGTGTTCTAGCCCCATGGCCTCCCAGAGGTTGGCACATTTATGCGTGCCCATAGCTGCCAATGACCACAGGCTGGTGGTACACCCCCAGGCATACAGGTCAGCAGTACTACACTTCTCCTGGACCTTTTAGACAGCTACTGCTGCTGAGTCAAGACCACCAGGCTGGGGAACACCACCATCTTACAGCCACTCCTGATGCCTGCCACCTCTGTTCAACTGCCTATACATGGATTATTTTCAATAAATGTACATACAGTACTATACATGTATTTTCTGTTCCTTATGATATTCTTAATAACATTAGTACTTAATTGTACTAATATGCAACACAAATAACATACAAAATATGTTAAATGACTTGTTTATATTATTGGTAAGGTTTCCAACTGGCTACAGGAAGCTATTAATACTTAAGTTTGACTTTAGGGAAGTCAAGAGTTATAGCAGATTTTCAACTGCATAGCAGCTCATGGCCCAACTCCTGTGTTTTTCAAAGATCAACTGTATAAAGAATCTTGGCAAAAGTAAATACACAAGTCAATATATACATTAGTATTATTACATTTTAGTATGTTTGTCCTTTTTGTTTCTATTTCATTTAGAAGACAAATGCATAAAAGAGTGATTATAAATCTATATTGAGAAGAAAATATAAAATATAATTAGTGAGATTAACAACAAAAAGGGAGAGTAACAAACTTATTTAAAAGCAGATATTTGTAGGGAGGCATTATGGCATAGAAATGGGGAACCCCATTTCAACTGATCACCTGACTTTAGCTGGATATCTATTGAACCATTTTGAACACCCACAAAATCAGCCTGAGATGTAAGAATATAGATCTGGGTCCCTACAAGCAGAAATGTGACTGCTTTTTGCAAGCTAGGATGTGCAGAGTCATAAATCTATGGGGAGATGTCAGAATATTAACAGAAGGGAGAAGGAGCCTCCAAAGGTGGATTTTGGGAAGTGATATAACACTGGAGTGCAAAATTGGAACTATTTGAAATCTGCTCTAGTGAGAGACATCCCTCTCTGAAAAGGGATCTGGAAATGAAAAGGCAGAATTCTAGGTAGGACATTGTGGTCTTGGAATCTGAGGAGTCACAGAGTGAATGAGCAGATAGAGTGCTCTATCCTGAGCAGGTAGAGTGCCCAAGCAGTGGAGCCAGGAAGCAGATTATGGTCAGCAACCCCAGAAGGGAACACTCAGCTCCAATCACCATAAACCATGAGATGATCTGGTCAATAATAGCTAATTTCCTAAACATCCTAAAAAGTCTGGAATCTATGAATGACTGGACAAAAGCTTGCAGGGCAGTAGCAGCACAGAAGGGACATTAGAGCATCCAGGAGTTTCAGGTGCTTGAGCAAGTTGGTCTCTGCTCAATGTTTTATAGTCACAAAAGGGCAATGGCACTCCCAGGAACCTGGAACTACCTCTGAGAGAGTTGCAGTGGGCGTGCACCATGGGAGGCTGCAGTTTTTGGTGCATATAGAAGTGGAGACTGTTTGTTACAAAAGGTTTATTAAAGAGGGAAGATTGAGGGGCACCTGGGTGGCTCAGTGAGTTAAAGCCTCTGCCTTTGGCTCAGGTCATGATCCCAGGGTCCTGGGATTGAGCCCCACATAGGGCTTTCTGCTCAGCAGGAAGCCTGCTTCCCCCCCCCTCTCTCTCTGCCTGCCTCTCTGCCTACTTGTGACCTCTCTCTCTCTCTCTGTCAAATAAATAAAAAATATCTTTAAAAAAGAGGGAAGATTGAAATCTTTCTACTCTGGGTCAAAGGTTTGGGTGTGGCCATTTTTGTTCTAATCCTCTGAAGAGATACAAAAAGTTTCTGGGGAACAAAAGCCACACAGAGGACCAGTTTCCACTGAGTCCATCCCTTGACAGGAGGTGGGACAACTATGCACAGGCAGGGATACCTGAGAAATAGTGCAGCAGACCCCTCCTCCAAAAGACAGTCTAGAAAAACAGGTGGACGACAAACCTATAGATCCCATAAGACTGTAAAATTCCAACACCAGGGAAAATTATTATATTGAACTCCAGGTGATGCCTCAAGTCTCATTTATTTTTCTGATAAAACTCTCATTTTCTTTTTTTCCTTCTTATGCTTTTTCTTCTTTTCTGTTTAACTTTTTTCTCATTTCAATTAGATATTTATAATAACAACTAATATTTCATAATTGCTTTTTAACTGGTATTTTTTCACATCTATATTTTTATAGATATATGCTTCATTTTAGTTCCTTTTTCACTCTATTCAATTTTTATATATAAATATTAGTATATATATATGATAACTATGTCTATATAGATATAGATATATATAAGTTCTACTTTCCTTGCAATTTTGGGATGTAGTGTCTTTTAACACACACACACACCAAAATTCACCCAGGAACAAGTGAAAGACATGCTATGTCCACACTGCAAGATTATAGTCACTCTTCCTCTCCCCAGCCTATTGATAATTTTATCACTGTGATTCATTTTGACTTTGTTTTTCTGTGGTGGCTTCTGACCACTCCAGATTTTTCTAGGGCACATCTTGCTTGGGTCGTGGTTGATATTTTAGACTCTGATCATTTGTCCACCCATCATTCTCTGGACAGAATGACAAGAAGGAGGAACTCACACAAAAAAGAACCAGAGACAGTGTTCTCTGCCACAGAGCTAATCGATATGGATATAAGTAAGATGTTAGAGATAGAATTCAGGATAGAAATCACAAAGTCAGTAACTAGGCCTGAAATATTGGATTAGTGACAATGTAGAATCTAGAAGGACAGAAATGAGAGCTAATCAGGCCACAATTAAAAATCCTATGAATGAGAGGGAGTCTAAACTGGATATTATATCAGATGAGGTAACTGAGGCAGAAGACAGAATAAGTAATCTAGAAGATAAGCTGATGGAAAGGAAGGAAGATGAGGAAAACAGAGAAAGGCAGCTAGTAGCCCATGAAAAAAGTCTTGGAAGGATTAATGATGTCATGAAACATTCTAATGTTAGAATTACTGAGATCCCTGAGGGGGTGGAGAGAGAGAGGGCAAGAAGGTATGTTTGAGCAACTCATAGATGAAAACTTCCCTAATCTGGGGAAGGGAACAAGCATTATGTATCCATAGACAGAGAGAACCCCTCCCAAATCAATAAAAATAGATCAAAACCCTGACATATAATAGTGGAGCTTGCAAATCATACAGCCAAAGAAACTATCCTGAGAGTAGATAGGGAGAGGAGGTTCTTTACATATGAAGGGAGGAACATCAGAATAACATCAGACCTATCCATAGAGACATGGAAAGCAAGAAAGGGCTGGAAAGATATATTCAGACCATTAAATGAAAATAACATGCAGCCAAGAATACTTTATCCAGCAAGGCTGTCATTCAGAATGGAAGGAAAGATAAAGCTCTTCCAGGACAGACAGAAACTGAAAGAATATGTGACCACAAAGTCAGCCCTGCAGAAATATTAAAGGGGATTTTGTAAGCAATGAGAGAGCCCAAGAGTCAGATAGACCAAGAAGAAACAGAGACAATCTATAAAAACAGGTATATTACAGGCAATACAATGACAATACATTAATCTCTTTCAGTATCTGCTCTGAATGTAGATGGGCTGGATGCTTCCATCAAAAGACACAGGGCTTCAGATTGGATAAAAAAGCATGACCCAACCATATGTTGTCTACAAGAGACTCATTTTATACCTAAAGATACCTCCAGATTGAAAGTGAAGGGATGCAGAACCATTTACCACACTGATGGATCTCAAAAGAAAGCTGGGATAACAATCTTCATACCTAAAAAAAAATCAGATTTTAAACAAAAGACTATAAAAAGAGATGTACAGGGACACCATATCATACATAAGGGGTCTATCCAACAACATCTAACGGTTGAAATATCTATGGCCCCAACATGGGAGCAGACAATTATATAAACCAATTAATAACCAAAACAAAGAGACATATCAATAATAATACATAAACAGTAGGGGACTTAAAACACTTCACTCACTGCAATGGACAGATCATCGAAACAGAAAATCAACAAAGAAACAAATGCTCTGAATGACAAATTGGACAAGATGGACTTCATAGATATATACAGAACATTCCATCCTAAGACAACAGAATACTCATTCTTCTCAGGTGCACATGGAACTTTCTCCAGAATAGATCACATACTGGGTCACAAATCAGATTTCAACCAATACCAAAAGATTGAGATTTTTCCCTGCATATTTTCAGAACACACTGCTTTGAAACTGTCAACTACAAAAAGAAATTTAGAAGGAACTCAAACACATGGAGGTTAAATAGCATCCTCCTAAAGAATGAATGGGTCAACCAGGAAATTAAAGAATAACTTAAACAATTCATGCAAACCAATGACAGTGAAAACACATCAGTTCAAAGCCTATGGGATGCTGCAAAGACAGTCCTAAGAAGGAAGTACATTGCAATCCAAGCCTCCCTCAAAAATTAGAAAAATCGCAAATACACAAACTTACCTTACAACAAAAGTACCTGGGGAAAGAACAACAAATAAAGCCTAAACCTAGCAGGCAAAGAGAAATCATAAATATTAGAGAGCAAATCAACAAGACAGAAACTAGAAGAAGAATAGAACAGATCAACAAAACTAGAAGATGTTTCTTCGAAAGAATTAGGATCGATAAATCTCTGGCCATATGTATCCAAAAAGAAAAGAGAAAGGAACCAAATTAATAAAATCATTAATGAAAAGGAAGATATTGCAACTAACATCAAGGAAATAGAGACTATTATCAGAATTTGTTATTAGCAGCTATACACCAAAAAATTAGGCAATTTGGAAGAAATGGATGCATTCCTGGAAACTTATAAACTACTAAGACTGAAATAGGAAGAAAAAGACAATCTGGACAGAACAATAACCAGCAAGGAAACTGAAGCAGTAATCAAAAACCTCCCAAGAACAAGAGTCCAGGACCAGATGGCATCCAGCGAAATTCTACCAAACATCTAAAGAAGAAATAATACCTAATGTAATGAAGGTGTTTCAAAAAATAGAAATGGAAGAAACACTTCCAAGCTCGTTCTGTGAGGACAGCATTACCTAGATCCCCAAACCAAAGACCCAATCAAAAAGGAGAATTAAAGACCAATGTCCCTGATGAAGATGGATGTCAAAATACTCAACAATTTCCTAGCCAATAGGATCCAACAGTACATCAAAAGGATTATTCACCACAATGACGTGGCATTTATTCCTGGACTGCCAGGTTAGTTCAACATCCAGAAATCAATCAATGTGATACAATACATTAATAAAAGAAAGAACAAGAAACATATGATACTCTCAATAGATGCTAAAAAAACATTTGACAAAGTACAGCATCCTCTCTTGATCAAAACTCTTCGAAGTGTAGGGAGAGTGGGTACATACCTCAATATCATCAAAGCCATCTATAAAAAACTCAAAGTGAATACAATTCTCAATGGAGAAACACTGAGAGCTTTTCCCCTAAGTTCAGGAACATGGCAGGGATGTCCACTATCAGAATCTTAGAGGAGAGCATAGGCAATAACCTCTTCAACATCGGCCACAGTAACTTAATTCAAGATATGTCTCCAGAGGCAAAGGAAACAAAAGCAAAAAATGACCTTTTGGGACATTATAGCAGACATTTTTTTAAATTTCTTTTCAGGGTAACAAAATACATTGTTTTTGCACCACACCCAGTGCTCCATGCAATACATGCCCTCCACAATACCCACCACCTGGCTCACCCAACCTCCCACCCCCTGCCTCTTCAAAACCATCAGATGGTTTTTCAGAGTCCATAGTCTCTCATGGTTCACCTCCCCTTCCAATTTCCCTCAACTCCCTTCTCCTCTCCATCTCCCCATGTCCTCTGTGTTATTTCTTATGCTCCACAAATAAATGAAACCATATGATAATTGACTCTCTCTGCTTGACTTATTTCACTCAGCATAATCTCTTCCAGTCCTGTCCATGTTGCTACAAAAGTTGGGGATTCATCCTTTCTGATGGAGGCATAATACTCCATAGTGTATATGGACCACATCTTCCTTATCCATTTGTCCATTGAAGGGCATCTTGGTTCTTTCCACAGTTTGGCAACTGTGGCCATTGCTGCTATAAACATTGGGGTACAGAAGGCCCTTCTTTTCACTACATCTCTATCTTTGTGGTAAATACCTAGTAGTGCAATTGCAGGTTCATAAGGAAGCTCTATTTTTAGTTTATTGAGGAATCTCCACACTGTTCTCCAAAGTGGCTGCACCAACTTGCATTACCACCAACAGTGTAAGAGGGTTCCCCTTTCTCCACATCCTCTCCAACACATGTTGTTTCCTGTCTTGCTAATTTTGGCCATTCTAACTGGTATAAGGTGGTATCTCAATGTGGTTTTAATTTGAATCTCCCTGATGGCTAGTGATGATGAACATTTTTTCATGTGTCTGATAGCCATTTGTATGTCTTCATTGGAGAAGTGTCCGTTCTTATCTTCTGCCCATTGTTTGATATGATTATGTGTTTTGTGTGTGTTGAGTTTGAGAAGTTCTTTATAGATCCTGGATATCAACCTTTTGTCTGTACTGTCATTTGCAAATATCTTCACTGATTCCGTGGGTTGCCTCTTTGTTTTGTTGACTCTTTCTTTTGCTGTGCAGAAGCTTTTGATTTTGATGAAAACCCAAAAGTTCATTTTCACTTTTGTTGCCTTTGCCTTTGGAGACATATCTTTTTTTTTAAAGATTTTATTTACTTATTTGACAGACAGAGATCACAAGTAGGCAGAGAGGCAGGCAGAGAGACAGAGAGAGGAGGAAGCAGGCTCCCTGCTAAGCAGAGAGCCCGATGCGGGGCTCGATCCCAGGACCCTGAGATCATGACCTGAGCCAAAGGCAGAGGTTTAACCCACTGAGCCACCCAGGTGCCCCCTTTGGAGACATATCTTGAAAGAAGTTGCTGTGGCTGATATCGAAGAGGTTACTGCCTATGTTCTCCTCTAGGATTCTGATGGATTCCTGTCTCACGTTGAGGTCTTTTATCCATTTTGAGTTTATCTTTGTGTACGGTGTAAGAGAATGGTCGAGTTTCATTCTTCTACATATAGCTGCCGTTTTCCCAGCACCATTTATTGAAGAGACTGTCTTTTTTCCACTGGATATTTTTTCCTGCTTTGTCAAAGATTATTTGACCATAGAGTTGAGGGTCCATATCTGGGCTCTCTACTCTGTTCCACTGGTCTATGTGTCTGTTTTTATGCCAGTACCATGCTGTCTTGATGATCACAGCTTTGTAGTAAAGCTTGAAATCAGGTAACATGATGCTTCCAGTTTTATTTTTGTTTTTCAACATTTCCTTAGCGATTCGGGGTCTCTTCTGATTCCATACAAATTTTAGGATTATTTGCTCCAGCTCTTTGAAAAATACCGGTGGAATTTTGATCAGAATGGCATTAAAAGCATAGATTGCTCTAGGCATTATAGACATTTTAACAATGTTTATTCTTCCGATCCAAGAGCATGGAATGGTCTTCCATCTTTTTGTGTCTTCTTCAATTTCTTTCATGAGTGTTCTGTAGTTCCTCGAGTACAGATCCTTTACCTCTTTGGTTAGGTTGATTCCCAGGTATCTTATGGTTCTTGGTGCTATAGTAAATGGAATCAATTCTCTAATTTCCCTTTCTGTATTTTCATTGTTAGGTACACCATCCTTTCTTGATCAAAACTATTCACAGTGTAGGGATAGAGGGTACATACCTCAATATCTTCAAAGCCATCTATGAAAAATTCACAGCGAATATCATTCTCAATGGGAAAAAATTGAGAGATTTTCCCCTAAGGTAAGGAATGTGGCAGGGCTATTCACTATCATCACTGCTATTCAACATAGTACTAGAAGTCCTAGCTTCAACAATCAGACAACAAAAAGAAATGAAAGGCATCTGAATTTGCAAAGAAGAAGGCAAGGAGAAGAACTCTCACGCTTTGCAGATGATATATACTTCACGTGGAAAACCCAAAAGGCTCTCCCACCAAACTGCTAGAACTCATATAGGAATTCAGTAAACTGTCAGGATGTAAAATCAATGCGCAGAGATCTGTTGCATTTCTTTACACCAACAGCAGGACAGAAGAAAGATAAATTAAGGAGTTGATCCATTTAAAATTGCACCCAAAACCATAAGATACCTAGGACTAAACCTAACCAAAGAGGCAAAGAGTATGTACTCAGAAAACTATAAAGTACTCATGAAAGAAATTGAGGAAATCACAATATGTGGAAAAACATTCCATGCTCATGGATTGAAAGAACAAATATTGTGAAAATGTCTATACTACCTAGAACAATCTATACATTTAATGCACTCCCTATCAAAATACCATCGACTTTTTTCAAAGAAATGGGACAAAGAATCCTAAAATTTATATGAAACCAGGAAAGACCTCGAATAGCCAGAGAAATATTGAAAAAGAAAACCAAAGTTGGTGGCATCACAATTCCAGACTTCAAGCTCTGTCACAAAGCTGTTATCATCAAGACAGTATGGTACTGGCACTAAAACAGACACATAGATCAATGGAATAGAATAGAGAGCCAGAAATGGACCCTCAATTCTATGGTCAACTAATCTTCAACAAAGCAAGAACAAATGTCCAATGGGAAAAAGACAGCCTCTTCAACAAATGGTGTTAGGAAAATTGGACAACCACATGCAGAAGACTGAAACTGGACCATTTCCTTACACAACACAAAAGAATAGACTCAAAATGGATGAAAAACTTCCATGTGAGACAGGAATCCATCAAAATCCTTGAGAACACAGACAGCAACCTCTTTGACCTCAGCTAGGGTAAGTTCTTCTTAGAAATATCGCCAAAGCAATGGAAGCAAGGGCAAAAATGAACTCTTGGGACTTCATCAAGATCAAAAGCTTCTTCACAGCAAAGGAAACAATCAACAAAACCAAAAGACTACTGACAGAATGGGAGAAGACATTTGCAAATGACCTACCATATAAAGGGCTAGTATCCAAAATCTATAAAGAACTTATCAAACTCAACACCCAAAGCACAAATAATCCAATCAAGAAATGGGCAGAAGATGTGAACAGACATTTCTGCAAAGAAGACATCCAAGTGGCCAAAAAGACACATTAAGAAGTGCTCAATATCCCTTGGCATCAGAGAAATACAAATCAAAGCCACAGTGACAATCACCTCACACCAGTCAGAATGGCTAAATTAACCAGTCAGGAAATGACAGGTGTTGGTGAGGATGCAGAGAAAGGGGAACTCTCCTACATTTTTGGTTGGAATGCCAGCTGGTGCAGCCACTCTGAAAAACAGTACAGAGGCTCCTCAAAAAGTTGAAAATAGAGCTACCCTATAACCCAGCAATTGCACTACTGGGTATTTACCTTAAAGATACAAATGGAGTGATCCAAAGGGGCATGTGCACCCTCAATGTTTATAGCAGCAATGCGCACAATAGTCAAACTATGAAAAGAGCCTAGAAGTCCATCAATAGTTGAATGGACAAAGAAGATTTGGTGTATACAATGGAATACTACGCAGCTATCAAAAAATGAAATCTTGCTATTTGTGACAACGTGGATGGAACTAGAGGGTAGTATGCTAAGCAAAACAAGGCAATCAGAGAAAGACAATTGTCATATGATCTCTCTGATATAAGAAATCTGAGAAGCAGGGTGGGGGGCATGGAGGGAAGGTAGGGAGAAATGAAACAAGATGGGATGGGGAGGGAGACCAGCCATAACAGACTCTTCATTTTAGGAAACAAACTGAAGGTTACTGGTTGGGGGGAGAGGGATAGAGTGAGTGAGTTATGGACTTTGGGAGCAGTATGTGCTATGTTGAGTGCTGTGAATTGTGTGAGGCTGATGATTCACAGACCTGTACCCCTGAAACAACTAATACATTATGTTAATAAAAAAAAAAGGCTGTAATAAGAAACAAAGAATAATACTATATAATAGTAAAGGAGATAATCCAACAAGAAGGTACAACAATTGTAAATATTTATGCATCCAATATGGGAACACCCAGATACATAAAACCATTAAAAACAAAATAAAGGAACTAATCAATAGATTAATAGTAGGGAACTTTAACACCACACTTACATGGAAAGACACATGATCCAAACAGAAAATCAACAAGGAAATGGTGATATTGAATGACACATTGGACCAGATGGATTTAACAGATATATTTGAGAACATTCTATCCTAAAGCAACAGAATGCCATTCTCTTCAAGCGTACATGGAACATTCTCCAAAAGAGATCACATATTAGACCACAAAACACATGTCAACAAATTCAAATAAAAATCGAGGTCCTACTGACCACAATGTTATGAAACTAGAAATCAACCACAAGAAAAAATATGGAAAGCACAAATATATGGAGATTAAATAACATGATATCAAGCAATGAATATTTCAACCTGGAACTCAAAGAGGAAAGAAGAAAATACATGGATAGAAATGAAGATGAAAATACAACAGTCCAAAGCCTTTAGGGTGTACCAAAAACAGTTCTAAGAGGGAAATGTACAGCAATACCACAATATAGCAATACAACAATACAATATCTCAATACAGGTAAGAAAAATCTCAAATAAACAACCTAACTTTACACTTAAAGGAACTAGAAAAAGAAGAGCAAGCCAAAGGAGAAAACAGAAGGAAGGAGATAATAAAGATTAGAGCAGAAATCAATGACATAGAAACTAAAACAACAACAACAACAACACTTCAATGAAACCAGGAGCTGGTTCTTTGAAAAGATCAACAAAATTAATAAACAATTAGCTAACAGTGTAAGAGGGTTCCCCTTTCTCCACATCCCCTCCAACACATGTTGTTTCCTGTCTTGCTAATTTTGGTGGGAACGCAAGTTGGTGCAGCCACTTTGGAGAACAGTGTGGAGATTCCTCAAGAAATTAAAAATAGAGCTTCCCTATGAACCTGCAATTGCACTACTGGGTATTTACCCCAAAGATACAGATGTAGTGAAAAGAAGGGCCATCTGTACCCCAATGTTTATAGCAGCAATGGCCATGGTCGCCAAACTGTGGAAAGAACCAAGATGCCCTTCAACGGACGAATGGATAAGGAAGATGTGGTCCATATACACTATGGAGTATTATGCCTCCATCAGAAAGGATGAATACCCAACTTTTGTAGCAACATGGACAGGACTGGAAGAGATTACACTGAGTGAAATAAGTCAAGCAGAGAGAGTCAATTATCATATGGTTTCACTTATTTGTGGAGCATAACAAATAGCATGGAGGACAAGGGGAGGTGGAGAAGAGAAGGGAGTTGAGGGAAATTGGAAGGGGAGGTGAAACATGAAAGACTATGGACTCTGAAAAACAATCTGAGGGTTTTGAAGGGGTGGGGGGTGGGAGGTTGGGGGAACCAGGTGGTGGGTATTGGAGAGGACACGGATTGCATAGAGCATGGGGTGTGGTGCAAAAACAATGAATACTGTTACACTGAAAATAAATTTTAAAAAATTTAAAAAAAATAAACAATTAGCTAGTCTCATCACAAAAAAGGGAAAAGACTCAAGTAAATAAAATTAGAAATGAAAGAAGAGAAATACTGACCAACACCACCAAAATACAAAGGATTAGTACAGAATATTGGGAAAAATTATATGCCAAATATTGGAAAACCTAGAAGAAATGCATAAATTCTGGAGCACCTGGGGGACTCAGTGGGTTAAAACCTCTGCCTTCAGCTCAGGTCATGGTCCCAGGGTCCTTGGATCAAGCTCTGCATTGGGCTCTCTGCTTGGTGGGGAGCCTGCTTCCCTTCCTCTCTCTGCCTACTTGTGATCTCTGTCTGTCAAATAAGTAAATAAAATCTCAAAAAAAAGAAATTCATAAATTCCTAGAAACACAAAATGACTCAAAATTGAATCAGGAAGAAATAGAACATTTGAACATTTGAACAGACCAATCACCAAGAATGAAATTGAATCACTAATCAAAAATCTCCCAGCAGGAATGCCTGGGTGGCTCAGTTAGTTAAGCATCTGTCTTCAACTCAGGTCCTGATCCCAGGGTTTTGGGATTGAGTCCCACATTGGGCTCCTTGCTTGGTGGGGACTGTGCTTCCCCCTCTGCCTGCTGCTCCCCTGTTTCTGTGCTCTTTGTCTTTCTCTATCTCTATAACAAATAAATAAAATATTTTTTAAAAATACCTCCCAGTAAACAAAAGTCTAGGGCCAGATTTACTTCATAGGTAAAGTCTTTGAAATTTTATTTATTTATTTATTTGTCTATCTAATATTTTATTTCAGAAAGAGAGAGCACAAGCCAGGAAAACACCAGCCTGAGGGAGAAACAGGATCCCCACTGAGCAAGGAGACCAACTCAGGACTCCGTCCCAGGGCCCTGGGATCAGGACCTGAGCTGAAGGTAGAAATTTAACCAACTGAGCCACTCAGACATCCTGAATTCTTCCAAATATTTAAAGAAGGATTAATAGCTCTCCTTCTCAAACTATTCTGAAAAATAGAAGATGAAGGAAAGTCAAAATTCATTCTATATGGCCAGTATCACCCTAATACCCAAACCAGATAAACAGACCAAAAATATATAGAGAAAGACAAGCCAATATCTCTGATGAACATACATGCAAAAATCCTCACCAAGATACTACCAAACTGCCTGCAACAATACATTAAAAAATTATACACCACGACCAAGTGGGATTTATTCCTGGGATGCAAGAGCAGTTTGATATTTGTAAAACAATCAACATAGTATGTCACATCAAAAACAAGATGAAAAACATATAATCAATTCAGTAGATGAAGAAAAAGCATTTCACAAAGTTAAGCATCCAACCATGATAAATACCCTGAACAACATAGGAACAGAAGGCACATACCTCAATGTAATAAAGACTTAATATGAAAAACACACAACTAACATGCTCAATGGTGAAAAACTAAAAGGTTTCCCCTATGATCAAGAGCAAGACAAGGAAGTCTACTCTCACCAATTGTATCCAACCTTGTACTGGAAGTCCTAGACACAGCAATTTGACAACACAAAGTAATAAAAGACATCCAAACTGTTAGGAAGAAACAAAACTTTCACTATTTGCAGATGACATGAAACTTTATATAGAAAACCGAAAAAACTCCACCAAAAAAATACTAGAACTAATAAATGAATTCAGCAAAATTCCAGGATACAAATATCAATGTCCAAAACCTATTGCATTTCTATGCAGTAGCAATGAGGCAGCAGAAAGAGAAAATTTTTAAAAATCCCATTTACAACTGGATGAATAATAATAAAATAAATACCTACCAATAACCAAGAAATAAATACCACAACCTTAACCAAGAAGGTGAAAGACTTTTATTCTGAAAACTATAAAACTTTGATAAAAGAAATTCAAGACGATACACAGAAATGGAAAGAAGTCAGCTGAGAACAGAGAGTCTAGGTGTCACCTTTCTGCTCTGTTTATCATATACTGTGAATTGCTAAGCAGTTGTGCCACTGCTTTCCTGGAACAGGTCCAACAAAAGGCAGAAGCATGGAAAGACCCTCCCTAGGTGGAACAGCATAGGTCTGTGCCATGGAAGCCCCTAAAATTTGGAGTTTTGAAATTCAGTTATGGGCCTGAGATAAAAATGCTCAGACACAGGCAGTGTGAACACAGATTTCTGATGGAAACCAGGGTGACAAGAGTGATTGATTACTCTTCTGTGAGGGCTCACTGAAGAGTAGAGGGTGAGAATTTTCAGCTCTAGGGCTAGAGAGCAGATCACTGCCATATTTATCCTGCCCATCAATGCTGAAAGCTTTCATGGTACAAAGGAGTGCCACCTAGTGGAGTCAAGAGCCCCTTACATGAAGACATGCCTCCCTACATGCTGGAGACACATTTCCAATAGGGCAAGTGCACATGAGAATCAGCACAGTGGGCGGGTCCCCCAGATGACCAGCACAAACAACTTGCTCTCACCAAGTTTACTGATCATAGAGGGCTTGCACAGCTTCAGCTTAGGGTAAAACAGTATATACCACTTTTACTATTTTTATTCTTTAGTCTTTTTTATTATTATTTAGTTAATTTCTTATTTTTTCAATTTTTTTCCATTTTTACAATTTTTATTTTTATATATATTTCATATATTTTTAATTTTTCCTTTCCTTTCCTTTTATTTTATTTTTATGCATACATATTTTTTCTTTTTATTTTGGGATCTAATTTCTTTTAACAAAACCAAAACACACACAAGATCTGTTTTGGGGGGGAGTTTTGTTGTTGTTGTTATTGATGTTTTGTTGCTTTCTTCTTTTTTGTTCTTCATTTCATCTGGGACAAAATGACAAAGTGGAGAAATTCACCCCCCAAAAAAGAACAAGAGATAGTACTCACAGCCAGTGATTTAATCAACACAGATATAAATAAGATGTCTGAACTAGAATATACAACAATAATTATAAACATACTAACTGGGATTGAAGAAAGCACAGATGACACTAAAGAATTCCTTACTGTAGCGATAAAATAACTAAAACCTAGTCAGGCCAAAATTTAAAATGTTATTACTGAGATACAGTACCAAGTGGAGGCCATAATAATGACCATGAATGAAGCAGAAGAATCAGTGACATAGAAGATAAAATGATGGAAAGTAATGAAGGTTGAAAGAAGAGGGGAAGGAAACTATTAGATCATGAAGGTAGACTTGAGAAACTCAGTAATATCATGAAGCAAAACCATATCTGTATTATAGGAGTCCAAGAAGATGAAGAGCAGGAGAAAGGGGCAGAAGGCTTATTTGAACAAATTATAGCTGAGAACTTTCCTAATCTGGGGAAGGAAACAGACATTCAAGCACAAGAGTCACAATGAATTCCCTAAAAAAGAAAACAAAACAAAACAAAAAGAGGTCAACACATGGACATATTATAGTGAATCTTGCAAATTACAAAGATAAAGGGAAAACCCTGAAAGCAGCTTGGGACAAGACATCTTTAACCCACAAATGTAGAAACATAAGGTTGACAACAGACCTATCCATAGAGACCTGGCAGACCAGGAAAGACTAGGACGATATATTCAATATGCCAAATGGGAAAAAAATATGCAGCCAATAATACTTTATCCAGCAAGGCTGTCATTCAGAATAGAAAGAGAGATAAACAGATTCCATGATGAACAAAAACAATAGGAATTGGTGAACACTAAGCCAGCCCTATAAGAAATACTAAAGGGACTCCTTTGAGCGGGAAGAAAGCCCAAAAGTAACAAACACCAGAAAGGAACAGAGACAATCTAAAGGAACAATGAATTTACAGGCAATACAATGGCACTAAGTTTATATCTTTCAATAATTACTCTAAATATAAAAAGACTAAATGCCCCAATCAAAAGACATAGGGCATCGGAACAGATTACAAAAAATAATAAGAAGAACCCATCGATATCCTGCTTATAAGAGACTCATTTTAGACCCAAAGGCAATGCCAGATTGAAAGTGAGGGGGTGGAAAACTATTATCATGTTATTGGACATCAGAACAAAGTTGGAGTAGCAATCCTTATATCAAACTAGATTTTAAACAGAAAACTGTAATAAGAGATCCAGAAGGACACCATATCATAATAAAGGAGTCTATCCAACAAGGAGATCTAACTAATGTAAATATTTACACTCCTAACATGGAAACACCCAAATATATAAACCAATCCATAAAAAGTGTAAAGAAACTCATTGATAATAATATTGATAATAGTAATTGCTAATAGTACAATAATAGTAAGGGACTTTAACACCACACTCACAACAATGGACAGATCATCTAAGCAGAAGATCAACAAATAAACGGGTTTTCAATGACACACTGGACCACATGGACTTCACAGATATATCCAGAGCATTTCATCCTAAAACACTAGAAAACACATTATTTTCAACTGCACATGGAACATTCACCAGGAAAGATCACATACTGGGTGACAAATCAGGACTCAAATGGTACGAGAAGATTGAGTTTATGCCATATATATATTCAGACTACAATGGTATGAAATATAAAGTCAACCACAGGAAAAATTTTCAAAAGACCACAAATGCATGGAGGTTAAAGAACATTCCACTGAAGTATAAATGGGCCAATCAGGAAGTTAAAAAAGAATTTAAAATATATATGAAGGAAAGTGAAAATGAAAACATGGCAGTTCAAAACCTTTGGGATGCAACAAAGGCAGGCAAAGAAAGTCTCAAATACACAACTTAATCTTACACCTAAAGAAGTTTGTAAAAGAATAGCAAATAAAGCCTAAATGCAGTAGGAGAAGAGAAATAACAAAGATTAGTGCAGAAATCAACGATAGAGAAATCAAGAAAACAGTAGAACAGATCAATGAAACTAAAAGTTGGTTCTTAGAATTAGCAAGATTGGTAAACTCCTAGCGACACTCATCAAAAAGAAAGAAGACTCAATTAAAAGCATCAACAAAAGAGGCAAGATCACAACAGATATCAAAGATATATGAACAATTATAAGAGAATATTATGAGTAATTATATGCCAACAAGTTAGGCAATCTGGAAGGAATGGATATATTACTAGAAACATATAAAGTCCCAAAACTGAACAGGAAGAAATAGAAAACTTGAACAGAATAATAAGCAAAGAAATTGAATCCATAATCAAAAATCTCCCAACAAATAAGTGTCCTCAGATGGGGGCGACTGGGTGGCTTAGTCGTCGAACATCCAACTCGATTTCAGCTCAGGTCATGATCTTAGGGTCTTGAGATTGAGCCCCATGCCCTGCTCCATGCTCATCAAGGAGTCTTCTCCTCTCTCTTCCACTCCTTCTGCCCCTCCCCCTGCTCAAACTTTCTCTCTTTCTCTCTATAAAATAAATAAATAAATCTTTGAAAAAAAACAAAAGAGTCAATGACCAGATGCCTTCTGAGGGGAATTCCACCAGACATTTAAAGAAGAATTAGTATCTATTCTTCTCAATCTGTTCCAAAAAATAGAAATATGAGGGAAGCTTCCAAACGCTTTTTATGAGACCAGAATCACCTTGATCCCAAAGTGGGAAAAAGACTCCATTAAAAAGAAGAATGACAGACCAATATCCCTGATGAATGTGGACATAAAAATTCTCACTAAGATACTAGCTAATAAGATCTAACCATATTAAAAGGATTATTCACCACAACCAAGTGAAATTTATTCTTAGGATGTTAGGGGGGTTCAATATCTGCAGATTAATTAATTAATGCAGATTAATCAATACATCATGTTAATAAAAGAAAGGATAAGGAACATAAAATCCTATCAATAAAGAACTTCTCAAAGTCAACACACACAAAAGAGATAATCATGTCAAAAAAATGGGCAGAAGACATGAACAGACACTTCTCCAATGAGGACATACAAATGGCTATCAGACACATGAAAAAATGTTCATCATCACTAGCCATTAGGGAGATTCAAATTAA
>NW_019154163.1:5978603-5984180 GCF_002288905.1 Enhydra lutris kenyoni | reverse complement strand
ACAACGGGGAGGGTATGTGCTATGGTGAGTGCTGTGAAGTGTGTAAACCTGGCGATTCACAGACCTGTACCCCTGGGGATAAAAAGATATTATATGTTTTAAAAAAATAAAACTTAAAAAAAAAATAAATAAAATTAAAAAAAAAAAAAAAAAACAATCTGAAAATTTGTATTGAACCACGAAAGATCCCAAATAACCAAAGCAGTCTTCAAAAAGAAAAGCAAAGCTGAAGGTATCACAATTCCAGACCTCAAACTATATTACAATTCTGTAGTAATCAAAATAGTATGGTACTGGCACAAAAATAGACACATAGATCAATGGAACTGAAGTGAAAACCCAGAAATTGACTCACATTTATATGGCAAACTAATATTTAATCAAACAGTAAAGAATATCCAATGGAAAAAAGACGGTCTTTTTTAACAGATGGTTTTGGGAAAACAGGATGGCAATATGTAAAAAAATGAAACTGAACTACTTTCTTCCAGCATACACAAAAATAAATTCAAAATGGTTGAAATTCCTAAATGTGAGACAGGAATCTATCAAAATTCTTCAGGAGAATATGGGCAAGAACTTCTTTGATATTGGCCATACCAACTTCTTGCTATACATGTCTCCTGAGGCAACAGAAACAAAAGCAAAATGACTATTGGGACTACAACAAGATTTTTAAAAAACTGCGCAGTGAAGGAAACAATCAACAAATCTAAAAGGCAACCTTCAGAATGGGAGCAGATATTTGCAAAAGACATATTTGTTAAAGGGATAGTATCCAAAATCTGTAAAGAACTTCTCAAACTCAAAACCCTAGAAATGAATAGTCCAGTTAAAAAATGGGCAGAAGACATGGATAGGCATTTTTCCAAAAAAGATATCCAGATGGCTAACAGACACATGAAAAGATGCTCAACATCACTCATCAACAGGGAAATGCAAATCAAAACTACAATGAGATTACCTCACATCTGTCAACATGGCTAAAATTAACAACACAGAAAAAAAAAAAAAACAGACATTAGCAAGGACAAAGGGGAACCCTCTCACGCTTTTGGTGTGAATTCAAACTGGTGCAGCCAACTCTGGAAAACAGTATGGCGGTTCCTCAAAAAGTTAAAAATAGAACTACCCTATGACCCAGCAATTGCACTACTTGGTATTTATCCAAAAGATTAAAAATATATATATTGATTTAGAGATACACATGCACCCTTGATGTTTATAGCAGCATTATGTACAATAGCCAAATTATAGAAACAGTCCACATTTACATCTACTGATGAATGGATAAGAAAGATGTGTAATATATAATGGAATATTATTCAGCCTTAAGAAGAATTGAATCTTGCCATTTACAATTATGTGGGTGGAGTTAGAGTGCATTATGCTAAGTGAAATAGAGAAAGACAAATGCTACACGATTTTACATGTCAAATTTAACAAACAAAACAGATGAACATAAAGGGTAAAGAAAAGAAAGAGGCAAACTCTAAAACAGACTCTTGGACTATAGAGGAGTAAACTGAGTTTTGTTGGTGGAGAGGTTGTTGGAATGAGTTAAATGGGTGATGGTAATTAAGGAGGGACTTTTGATGAGTAATGGGTGTTACATGTAAGTGGTGGATCACTAAATTCTACTCCTGAAACTAATATTACAGTATATGCTATGTAACTAGAATTTAAATAAGCAATTGAAACAAATGGACAAAAGTTTAAAAAAGAAAAAAAAAGTTTTACTGAAAAGGGGAAATTAGTGTGATGATGGTAAAGTTCTATATCTTGGTAAGGATTTCAATTACACAGGTGTATGCATTTGTTAGAATTCTCAGAATGTTATTTTAATATTTGTTTTTTAATGTATGTACAGATTTCTTCATGGTAATGCTAACTTATATTGAATTTTAGATAATGACATGCATGCTGGTGTATAGTGGTGAAGTTTACTGAGGTCTTCTACTTACTTTGAAACACAATGAACAATAAGAGATTAATGGATAGATCAAACAATGGACAGATATATAATAAAATAAGTAAAATGTAAATTGTGGAATCTAGGTGGTAGGTATATGGATGTTCTCTGTAGAAATATGTTCATTTTTTGTATACAGGGTCAACTTCACGTGTGTGTGACCTGTGTGGTCACACAAGGTTCCAGGCTCAGGAGGGTCCCAAAGTTGATTTAATGCTCTACGTCTCTTATTTTGAAGTTCTTAATAATTTCATCTTTGAATTTGTGTTTTGTGAGTGAAGTCCAGTGGGACAATGCAGCATGCACATGAGCATGGTAGATATACATAATAATGCATGCCCACTGTTCCTTGCCACTTCATTTGCTGATAGTGTTTGTGATGTTCCATAACTCAGAATTCTCATGAAGGCACAATATGTGGGAGATCAGCAAGATTCAAATTGTGCATAAAGTAAACAAGTTACATGTCTGACTGAATTAGTGGGGGCACTTACAGCCCCGAGAATCTATACCTTTCATTCAAACCAGAGCTTGCTTTGAATGTAAAAGGAAGGCAATGGCTGTCTAAGAAACATAAATAACGTAGGAATCCTCTTATGTTCTTCTTAACTCACATAACTTCTCTGTATTAACCAACCTCTTTTGCTACATATGATGATATTGAAGTAAAGAGAAAGACAGGACAACTCATAGTTCCCTTTCATTTTACTCCTTTCTTACTCACCAGCAAACCAAGGGTAGAGAATGTTGGTAAAATGTGTGCATATCAAAAAGTGAAATCAAAAGGAGTTGAATTAGTTTCATGCAACATATCACTGTTCTGGTAAGAACAAAACACATACACATGTGAGAGCTATGAGATATGAATTGTGTAATTTTGGTGATTCTGCATATGAGTTAAATGCTCTTATATTTGTATTTAAAACTGGTATTGCACAATACAAAAATAAATAGTAAAATTCATGCTCATAATTTAAAATTTTTATTATTCTTTACTTATAACAGCATAAAATAACAAATAGAAAACACTATGATAACTTGAGAGAGAAAGAGTGCTAGTGAGTGAGAGCAAACACATGAGAACAGAAAAATGAAAAATGGATTATATTTTAGTAACTTTGGCAGAAATTTCCCTGTGTTTTATTTTTTTAAGACTTATTTATTTGAGAAGAGAGAGAACAGAGAGGTAGAGGTAAAGGGAGAGAATCCTCAAGGAGACACCCCCACTGAAATGGAGCCTGACATGGGCTCGATCTCATGATCCTGAGATCATGACCTGAACCAAAATCAAGAGTTGGACGCTTAACTGACTGAGCCATCCAGGTGCCCCTCCCTGTTTTTAAAATGATGAGTCTCACATTTTCATTTTGCACTAGCCTTACCAATTATGTTGTTCACTCTGCCTGTGTTTTTAAAGTTTCTCATAATAAAATGTGAGGATGAAAATCCTTCCCGCTCTTTAAATCTGAGCTCAAAACTCCTGTGAGGTTTTGTTTTGCCATACAAAACAATAGTAATTTTTGAATTCTTTTAATCGCTAGTGTAAAGATCAGCTCTACTATTACCTGGCTATTTAGCCAAGAAGAGAATACTCTTTACCTCTCAAGGTTTCTGTCTTTACTTATATGATGAAGAGGTTTAACTAGATGGTCTTGTCTAAAGGTACTTCCTACTGGGAGATAGCTTCTCTCATTTATACCATTTATTCATTTTTTAATGACAGTATTTTATTTATTTATTTATTTATTTATTTATTGTATTTAAAAATTTTTAATTCCAGTATAGTTAACATACAGTGCTATATTAGTTTCAGGTGTACAATATAGTGATCCAACAGTTCCCTATACTACTCAGTGTATATCAAGACAAGTGCACTCCTAATCTCCTTCACCCATTTCCCCCAACAAACTTCCCTCATAACCATCAGTTTGTTCTCAAAGTTAAGAGTCTGTTTCTTGGTTTACCTCTTTTTTTTCCTTTGTTCATTTTTTTTTCTTAAATTCCACATATGAGTGAAATTCATTGGTATTTGTCTTTCTCTGACTGGCTTACTTTACTTAGCATTATACTCTCTAGATCTATTCATATAGTTGTAAATGGCCAGATTTCATTCATTTTATGGCAGAATAAGATTCTGTTATATATGTACTACATTTTCTTTACCCACTCATCTGTTGAAGGACACTTGGTCTGCTTCCATGGTTTGGCTATTGTAAATGATGCTGCAATAAACTTAGGGTTGCACGTATCCCTTCAGATTAGTGTTTTCATATTCCTTGGGTAAATACACAGTAGTGTGATGACTGGATTATAGGATAGTTTTGTTAACTTTTTGAGTAACCTCCATACCGTCTTACACAGTGGCTATATCACTTTGCACTTCCACCAAAAGTGCACATGTGTTGCTTTTTCTCCATCCTTGACAACATTGTTTCTTGAATTTTTGATTTTAGCCATTCTGACAGGTTGGAGGTAGTATCTCATTGTGGTTTTGAATTGCATTTCCCTGATTCTGAATGTTGTTGAGTAACTTTTCCTGTGTCTATAGCTCTGGATGTCTTCTTTGGAAAAAAAAAATATCTCCATGTCTTACTTCAATTTTTAATCAGACTACTTGGTTTTTGGGTGTTGAGTTGTGTAAGTTCTTTATATATTTGTTACTAACCTTTTATTGTATATGTCATTTGGAAATATCTTCTCCAATTCTATTTATTACCTTTGAGTTTTGTTGTTTGTTTTCTTCACTGTGCAGAAGGTTTTTATTTACATGTACTCCCAATTGTTCAGTTTTGTTTTTCCTCCTTACCTGAAGAGACATATCTAGAAGGATATTGTCACAATCAATGTCAGAGAAATTACTACCTCTGGTCTCTCTAGGATTTTTATGATTTCAAATGTTCCAGTTAGGTCCTTAATCCATTTTGAGTTTGTTTTTGTGTACAGTATAAGAAAGTGGTCTAGTTTTATTCTTTTGCATGTAGCTGTCTAGTTTTTACAACACCATTTGTGGACAAGACTATCTTTATCCCATTGCATATTCTTGCATCATTTATGGAAGATCAATTGATCATATACTTGTGGGTTTGTTTCTGGGATTTCTATCCTGTTCCATTAAACTGTGTGTCTATTTTTGTGCCAGTACCAAACTATTTTTTAAATTTAAATTCAATTTAGTTAACATATAGTGTATTATTAGTTTCAGGGGTAGAATGCAGTGATGCATCAGTTGCATATAACACCCAGTATTCATTATATCAAATACCCCCCTTAATGCCCATCCCCTAATTATGCCACCCCACCACCCACCTCCCCTCCAGCAACACTCATTTTATTGATTAGTTAGGAGTCTTTTAAGGTTTACCTCCCTCTCTGTTTTTATCTTATATTTTTACTTCTCTTCCCTTATGTTCACCTGCTTTCTTAAATTCCATATATGGGTGAAGTCATATGGTATTTGACTTTCTCTGACTGACTTATTTAGCTTAGCATAATACCCTCTAGTTGAATCCAAGTCTTTGTATCCTTGCAAATGGTAAGATTTCAAAGACTTCATTCTTTTTGATAGCTGAATAATATTCCAATGTGTGTGTGTGTGTGTGTGTGTG
>NW_019154163.1:5971446-5975603 GCF_002288905.1 Enhydra lutris kenyoni | reverse complement strand
AGAAGAGATTATGCTGAGTGAAATAAGTCAAGCAGAAAGAGTCAATTATCATATTGTTTCACTTATTTGTGGAGCATAAGAAATAACACAGAGGACCTGAGGAGATGGAGAGGAGAAGGGAGTTGAGGGAAATTGGAAGGGGAGATGAACCATGAGAGACTATGGACTGAAAAACTATCTGAGAGTTTTGGAGGGGTGGGGAGTGGAAGGTTGGGTGAGCCTGGTGGTGGGTATTATGGAGGGCACGTATTGCATGGAACACTGGGTTAGGTACATAAACAATGAATTCTGGTACTGAAAAGAAATTTTAAAAATTAATTAATCAATTAAAAAATAAAATAAATGGGAACAGTTTTGTAAGTGTATAGAAATGCAGACTTTTGTGCTTTGATTTTTATATCCTGCGACTTTGCTGAATTCTTGTATCACTTCTACTCATTTTTTGGTGGAGGCTTTCACGTTTCCTAGATAGTGTATCATGCCATCTGTGAAAGTGAAAGATTGACTTATTTGCCAATAATGATGCCTTTTATTTCCTTTTGTTTGACTGCTGAGGCTTGGACTTCCAATACAATGTGGTGAGAGTGAACATCCCTGTTGTGTTTGTGACTTAGGGTAAATGCTCTCAGTTTTTCCCTATTGAGAATGATATTCACTCTGGGTCTTTCATACATGGCTTCTTTGATGTTGGGGTATGTTATGTTCCATCTATCCCTACATGTCTGAGGGGTTTTATCCAGAAAGAGGCTGTATTTTAACATTAGCTTTTTCTGCATTTATTGATAGGATCTTATGTTTCTTGTCCTTTCTTTTATTAATGTGGTTTATCACGTTGTTATGTTTGTGGATCTTGAACCACCTCAGCAGCCCAGGAATAAATCCCACTGGTCATGGTGAATAATCCTTTTAATGTACTATTGGATCTCTTTAGGTAGTATTTTTTTAAAGATTTTATTTATTTATTTGACAGACAGAGATCACAAGAAGGCAGAAAGGCAGACAGAGAGAGAGGGGGAAGCAGGCTCCCTGCAGAGCAGAGAGCCCAATGCGGGACTCGATCCCAGGACCCTGGGATCGTGACCTGAGCTGAAGGCAGAGGCTTAACCCACTGAGCCACCCAGGCACCCCTCATTAGGTAGTATCTTGTTGAGAATTTTTACAGCCAAGTTCATCAGGGATATTGGTCTGTAATTCTCCTTTTTGTGGAGTCTTTTTCCCATTTGGGGATTGAGGTAATGCTGGACTCATAGAATGAGTTTGGAAGTTTTCCTTCAATTTCTAATTTTTGGAACAGACTCAGAAGAATAGGTATTAATTTTTCTTTAAATATTTGATAGAATTGTCCTGGGAAGCCATCTGGTACTAAGCCCTTATTTGGGGGGATATATTTGATTACTGATTCAATTTCTTTGCTCAAATCTTATATTTCTTCCTGTTTCAGTCTTAGGAGAATATACACTTCTAGGAATGCATCTATGTCTTCCAGATTGCCTAATTTGTTGGTATATAATTGCTCGAAATATTCTTTTACAATCTTTTGTATTTATTCAGTGTTGGTTGTGATCTCTGTTCTTTCACTGATGATTTTTGGGTCCTTCTCTTTTCCTTTTGAGAAGTCTGGCTAGGAGTTTATCAATCTTATTAATTATTTCAAAGAACCAACTCTTAGTTTCACTGATCTTTTCTACTGTTTTCTTGATTTCTATATCATTGTTTATTGCTCTAATCTTCATTATTTCTCTTCTCTTGCTACATTTAGGTCTATTTGCTCTTCTTTTTCCAACTTCTTTAGGTGTAAGATTAGGTTGTATATTTGAGATGTTTCTTGTTTCTTGAGGAAGGTTTGTATTGCTATATACTTCCTTCTTGGGACTTCCTTTGCTGCACCCCAAAGGTTTTGAACTGTCATGTTCTCATTTTTTTTCCCATTTGTTTTTTAATTTCTTAATTTCCTGGTTGACCCATTCATTATTTAGTGGGATATTCTTTAACCCTCATGTATTTTTGGTACTTCCAAATTTCTTCTTGTGGTTGACTTCAAGTTTCATTGTTTTGTGGTCTGAAAATATGCATGGTATGATCTCAATCTTTTTATACAGGTAAGTCCTGGTTTCTGACCGAGTATGTGATCTTTTCTGGAGAATGTTCCCTGTGCATTTGAAAAGAATATGTTTTCTGGTGCTTTAGGATAAAATGCTCTGATTATTTCTGTGATGGCCATGTTGTCCAGTGTGTCATTCAAAGCCCTTGTTTCCTTATTGATCTTCTGCTTAGATGACCTGTCCATTTGTATGAGTGTGGTGTTAATTTCCCCTACTGTTATTGTATTATTATCAATGAGTTTCTTTAGGTTTCTTACTAATTGGTTTATGTATTTAGGTGCTTCCAAGTTAGGGACATAAACATTTATAATTGTTAGATACTCTTGTTTGATAGACCCCTTTATTCTGCTACAGTGTCCTTCTTCATCTCTTATAGTCTTTGGTTCAAAATCTAGTTTGGTTGTTATAAGCATGGCTTCTACAGCTTTCTTTTGATGTCCATTATAATAAATGGTTCTCCAGCCCCTCACTTTCAATCTGGAGGTGTCTTGGGTCCAAAATGAGTCTCTCATAAGCAGTGTATTGATGGGTCTTGTTGTTTTGTTATTCTGAAATCCTATGTCTTTTGATTGGAATATTTAGTCCATTTACATTCAGAGTAATTATTGAAAGATATGAACTTAGTGCCATGGTATATAGAGTCACTGTACCATTAGATTGTCTCTGTTCCTTTCTGGTGTTTGTTACTTTTCAGCTCTCTCTCCACTGAAAGGATTCCCTTTCGTATTTCTTGCAGGGCTGGTTTATTGTTCACAAACTCCTTTAGTTTTATTTTTGTTTTGTTTTGTTTTGTCTTTGTCCTAGGAACTCTTTTACTTTTCTTCTATTCTGAATGACAGCCATGATGGATAAATTTTTCTGGCCTTACTGTTTTTTTCGCACTGAGCATGCTTAATATATCATGCCAGTCCTTCTTGCCTGCCAGGTCTCTGCAGACTGGTCTGCTGCTAAACTTATGTGTATACCCTTGTGGGTTATAGACCTCTGTCCTGAGCTTCTTTCATTATTTTCTCTTTATCTTTGTACTTTTCAAGCTTCACTTTAATATGTCAAGGTGTTGATCTATTTTTGTTGCTTTTGAGGGGGGTATTCTATGACCTTGAATATCTGTTTCCTTCCCCAGATTAGGGAAGTTCTCAGCTATAATTTGTTCAAATAAACCTGCCCCCAGCTCCTCACCTTCTGGGACTCCTGTAATTTGGAGTCTAGCAATATATTGGAATTCCTGAGTTCCCTCATCTACCTTCATGATCTATTGGTTTTCTTTCCCTCTTCTTTTTATCTTCCTTATTTTCCATCATTTTATCTTCTATATCACTGATTCTCTCTTCTGCTTCATTCATCCTCATTTCTATGGCTTCCAGTTGGGACTGCATCTCTATAATAACATTTTTACTTTTGGCCTGACCAGATTTTAGTTCTTTTATCTATACAGTAAGTGATTATCTAGTGTCTTCTATGCTTTTTCAAGCCCAACTAGTATGTTTATAATTTTTGTAAATTCTAGTTCAGACATCTTATTTATATTCATATTGATAAAATCCTTGATAGTACTATTTCCTGTTCACACTTGCGGGTGAATGTCTCCATCTTGTCATTTTTTCTGAAAAGAAAGGAAGGGGAAAAAGGAAAAAACAACAAGAACAACAACAAGTTCAGGAAGTGTTTCTGGTGTATCCTATGTACACTCTGTAGTTGCATTTTTGCTGTTCTTTCCCACTGGTCTGTCCTCTACAGAGTTCCTCCTTGCTTTGTAGTGGGATATTTACCTAGGTGTGCTTTGATTTGTTTGTTAAGATAAGCCTGGAAAAGAAAAAAGAAAAGAAAAAAACTGATCCAAAACAAGAGAAAAGGAAAAGGAACAAAAATGCAAACAAACAGATGAACAAAAACTATAAGCCTGATTCCAAAGAATAAGAAAGAAAGAAAGAAAAAAAGAGTAAGGAAAGGAGAAAAGAGAAAAAAAAATAAGAAGCCTCATCTGAAAAAGAATAGAAGGACACAAACAAGCCAACAAATAAATAAAAAATTATGTCTGATACCTAAAAAGGGGGG
>NW_019154163.1:5961420-5971346 GCF_002288905.1 Enhydra lutris kenyoni | reverse complement strand
GCTAAGAAATAAAACATTTTAAAATGAAAATTTTTTTAAATTAATAAAAGAAAAAAAAGAAGGAAAAGGGTAGCAAGTCTGGTCCTATTTGCACCAGAAGCTGATGTTTTAGAACATTCTTTAATCAGTAAACTTGGTTCATGGAGGGCATCTTTGTTGATCTTCTGAGAGAGAGGCTTGCTGGGCTGGCTCACAAGCTGACTTGCCTTTTTATATATGTTCTTGCCAGATGCAGGGGTTGGAGGTTAGTGTAGGGGACTCTATTCTGCACTGGAGGCACTCTGTTTCTCTCTGAAGTCCTATTGCGCTGGTAGGTGGGGAAAAGAAAGGGTGGTGGAGGAGGAAGAATATGGTGCACCCTCCTTCTTGTCCCTAGGTAGGGGAATACTTGGCCTCCAACTGCAGGAGGTCCTCACAGAAAAATGAACAATCTCCTATGTCCTGGGCGTTTGTCAGTTCCCTGCCCCTCACCTGTCTATTCCCAGGCCCTTCGCACACCTGATGCCACAGATTTCCTGTATTTTAACTCTGATGGGTAACTGGGATTCAAAACTCCAAGGTTTTTTTAATGATCTTATTTATTTATTTGAGAGAGAGAGAGAGAGAGAGCACAAGAGAGTGACAGCACAAGAAACAGGGAAGGGAAGATAGAGAGAAGAAGACCCCTATTGAGCAAAGAACCAGACATGGGGCTCCATTCCAGCCCCCTGAGATCATGACCTGAGCTGAAGACAGTTGCTTAACCAACTGAGCCACCCAGGCGCCCCACAAAACTCCAAGTTTTAAAAAGGCCTGACAAAGTGTGAACCCACTTCCTTCCCCCAGAGGAGAGCCACAAGTCGTGCCCAGCACTGTCCTGTACCAGAAAACCAGTTGCACAGCTTGTGCATGGAGGCTAGAGTTTATTATAACACTCAGTGAAAAGCTGGAACCAGGTTATCAGGTGTCTGCTCATGACTCAGTCCTCTATTCCATTCTGTCCCAGAAAAATAGTCGCACAGATGCTTGAATCTGTTGTGGCAGACAGCAAAATCAGTGACCAGGTTACCTGAGTTTGCCTGTGTCTCTGCTCTCTGGTCAGTTCTGTCCCAGAAAAGCAGACAGAGGGTTAAGCCTATTGAGGCTTTCAGCAAAAAGCTGTTAAGAGGTTTTCTGCCCTGTAATGCACCCTTCTGACTCTATTCTTGAGTACCACTCAATGGCTCCCAGCTGGGCTTTTGTCCTTGGAGAGGCAAAATACACTCTTCCAAATATACTCCAGGAAGGGGAGCAATCTTTCCCAGTGTGACCCAGGAAATCTCCTCACCACAGCTTATTATGCAATCCTTAACCTCAGTGCTCTCTCCTATTCTCTCCCTCTTCCTGACTTTGCTCCTCAAAAAGGTATCCAACCCCTTTGCAGCTGCATGGCTGAGCTCTCCCCCAAATCATGGCTCTGGACCTCATATCTGCCACATTCTCTCCCTCCAACTGTGCAGATTATTTTCTTAATCCTGAGATCATATTCCTAGTTGTTCAAAACAGTTGGATGTTGATCTAGCTGTGTTCAAGGGACATGGCAAGCTCAGGGACCCCCACTATTCTGCCATCTTAACTCTGCACCTTGCTGAGGGTTTTATTACAAGTGGATGCTATACTTTTCAAATGCTATTTCTGCATCTACTGTGGGGATCATATGGCTCACCATTTCTTTTATCAATGTGGTGTTTCACGTTAATTGATTTGCAAATATAGAACCACCCTGCAGCCCAAGAACAAATCCTACTTGATTGTGGGGTCATTGGAATAGTTCTTTTAATGTATGGTTGGATTTGATTTGTTAGTGTCTTGAGAATTTTTGCATTCATGTTCATCAGGGATACTAGTCTGTGGTTCTTTTTTTAAATGGGATCATTGGTCTTGGAATCAAGGTAGTGCTGGCCTTATAGAAGTGTGGAAGTTTTCCTTCCATTTCTATTTTTCCTTCCATTTTCTATTTTTGTAAATATTTTATTTATCTGTTTGACACAGAGAGAGATCACAAGTAGGCAGAGAGACAGGCAGAGAGAGAAGGGGAAGCAGGCTCCCTGCTGAGCACAGAGCCCCACACGGGGCTAGATCCCAGGACCTAGAGATCATGACCCATGCTGAAGGCAGAGACCTAACCAACTGAGCCACCCAGGTGCCCCATTTCTATTTTTCTTTTTTTTTACAGTTTAGGAAGAATAGGTATTCTTTGAATGTCTGGTAGAATTCCCCTGGGAAACCATCTGGCCCTGGACTTTTGTTTGTTGGGAGATTTTTTTTCAGTAGCATATTACAATTATGTTTATTAAAAAGTTGTTAATATTGATTTATTTAATATTTGTTGGTTATTTAATAATTTGTTGGTTTGTGCAAACTTGCTTACTTAAAAAAAAGTAAACTGTGGAGTAACTCAGATACAGCAAAAGGAGAGAGAAGTAGTATAACTAGAGCTTGCCTTTTCATGACTCTCTATGGGAAAGTTTTTATAATTTCTCTGTTCTTCTCTGCCTCAGTTTCCAATGCCCCCCTGTGTCTGCAGATAGCTAAACATTGTACGGGAAGTTTGGGTTTGGAATTGCAGATACTGTAAGGCAGTCATACCCAGGCCAAAGGGCACATCAGCAGAGCCTGTGGGGATTTTTATTTTATTCTTTTTATCTTTTTATTTTTTTAATTTTTAAAAAATTTTTTATTTTTTTATTAAAATGTAATGTATTATTAGCCCCAGGGGTACAGGTCTGTGAATCACCAGGTTTGCACACTTCACAACACTCACCATAGCACATACCTTCCCCAATGTCCATAACCCAACCATCCTCTCCCAACCCCCTCCCCAGGCAACCCTCAGTTTGTTTTGTGAAATTAAGAGTCTCTTATGGTTTGTCTCTCTCCTGATCCCATCTTGTTTCATTTATTCCTCTCCTACCCCCACCAAAGCCCCACGTTGCCTCTCAAATTCCTCATATCAGGGAGATCTATGATAATTGTCTTTCTCTGACTGACTTATTTCACTCAGCTTAATACCATCTAGTTCCATCCACATCATCGCAAATGGCAAGATTTCATTTCTTTTGATGGCTGCATAGTATTCCATTGTATATATATACCACTTCTTCTTTATCCATTCATCTGTTGATGGACATTTAGGTTCTTTCCATAGTTTGGCTATTGTGGACATTGCTGCTATAAACATTCAGGTGCATGTGCCTCTTTGGATCACTACATTTTTATCTTTAGGGTAAATACCCAGTAGTGCAATTGCTGGGTCATAGGGTAGCTCTATTTTCAGCTTTTTGAGGAACCTCCATGCTGTTTTCCAGAGTGGTTGCACCAGCTTGCATTCCCACCAACAGTGTAGGAGGGTTCCCCTTTCTCCGCATCCTCGCCAGCATCTGTCATTTCCTGACTTGTTAATTTTAGCCATTCTGACTGGTGTGAGGTGGTATCTCACTGTGGTTTTGATTTGTATTTCCCTGATGCCATGATGTGGAGTACGTTTTCATGTGTCTGTTGGCCATCTGGATGTCTTCTTTGCAAAAATATCAGTTCATGTCCTCTGCCTATTTCTTGATTGGATTATTTGTTCTTTGGGTTTTGAGTTTGATAAGTTCTTTATATATTTTGGATACTGGCCCTTTATCTGATATGTCATTTGCAAATATGTTCTCCCATTCTGTCAGTTGTCTTTTGGTTTTGTTAACTGTTTCCTTCACTGTGCAAAAGCTTTTGATCTTGATGAAGTCCCAATAGTTCATTTTTGCCCTTGCTTTCCTTGCCTTTGGCAATGTTTCTAGGAAGAAGTTTGTATTTCTGAGGTCAAAGAGGTTGCTGCCTGTGTTTTCCTCAAGGATTTTGGTGAATTCCTGTCTCACATTGAGGTCTTTCATCCATTTGAGTCTATTTTTGTGTGTGGTGTAAGGAAATGGTCCAGTTTCATTCCTCTGGATGTGGCTGCCCAATTTTCCCAAAACAATTTGTTGAAGAGACTGTCTTTTTTTCCACTGGACATTCTTTCCTGCTTTGTCGAAGATTAGTTGACCATAGAGTTGAGGGTCCATTTCTGGGATCTCTGAGGGATTTCTGCCTTGATGATGACAGCTTTGTAATAGAGCTTGAAGTCTCAATTCTGATGCCGCCAACTTTGGCTTTCTTTTTCAACATTCCTCTGGTATTCAAAGTCTTTTCTGGTTCTATATAAGTTTCAGGATTATTTGTTCCATTACTTCGAAAAAAGTTGATGGGATTTTGACAAGGATTGCATTAAATGTGTAGATTGCTTTAGGTAGCATAGACATTTTCACAATATTTGTTCTTCCAATCCACGAGCATGGAAAGTTTTTCCATTTCTTTGTGTCTTTCTCAATTTCTTTCATGAGTACGTTATAGTTTTCTGAGTACAGATTCTTTGTCTCTTTGGTTAGGTTTATTCCTAGGTATCTTATGGTATTGGGTGCAGTTGTAAATGGGATCGACCCCTTAATTTCTCTTTCTTCTGTCTTGATGTTGGTGTAGAGAAATGCAACAGACTTCTGTTGCATTGATTTTATATCCTGACACTTTACTGAATTCCTGTACAAGTTCAAGCAGATTTGGAATGGAATCTTTTGGGTTTTCCACATAAAGTATCATATCATCAGCAAAGAGTGATAGTTTGACTTCTTCTTTGCCAATTTGGATGCCTTGAATTTCTTTTTGTTGTCTGATTGCTGAGGCTAGAACTTCTAGTACTATGTTGAATAGCAGTGGTGATAGTGGACATCCCTGCCATGTTCCTGACCTGAGTGGAAAAACTCTGTTTTTCTCCATTGAGAATGTTATTTTCTGTGGGTTTTTCATAGATGGCTTTGATGATAGTGAGAAATGTATCCTTTATCCCTACACCTTGAAGAGTTTTGATCAAAAAAGGCTGCTGTACTTTGTCAAACTCTTTTTCAGCATCTATCGAGAGTATCATATGGTTCTTGTTCTTTCTTTCATTAATGTATTTTATCACATTGATTGATTGTGGATGTTGAACCAGTTGGGAGATTTTTTTTATTACAGATTCAATTTCTCTGCTAGTTATGGGCCTATTAAAATTTTCTATTTCTTCCTGTTTCAGCCTTGGTAGTTTGTATCTTTCTAGGAATTTATCCATTTCTTCCAGATTGCCAAATTTATTGGCATATAATTTTTCATAATATTCTTTTATAATTGTTTGTATTTCTGTGATGTTAGTTGTGATCTCTCCTCTCTCATTTGTTATTTTATTTATTTGTATCATTTCTCCTTTCTTTTTCATAAGTCTATCTATGGGGGTATCAGTGTTATTCATTCTTTCAAAAGCCAGCTCCTGGGTGTGTTTTTTTCTACTGGATATTTGTTTGCTTGTTCCTGCATCATTTATTTCTACTCCAGTGTTTATTATTTCCCTTCATCTGCTGCTTTAAGGTTCATTTGTTGTTCTTCTTCTAGTTCTATTAGGTGTAAGTTTAGGTTGTGTAAGTGAGATTTTTCTGCTTCTTAAGGTAGGCCTGTATTGCTAAATACTTCCCTCTTATTATCACTTTTGTTGCATCCCAAAGATGTTGGACCATTGTGTTTTCATTATAATTTGCTTGTATATATTTCTTTATTGCTTCTTTAATTTCCTGGTTAACCCATTCACTCCTTAGTAGATGTTCATCACCCTCCATGTATTTGTGGTCTTTCCAAATTTTTTCTTGTGCTTGACTTCAAGTTTCATAGCACTGTGGTCAGAATAGATGCATGGTATGATTACAGTCTTGTACTTTTTGAAGCCTGCTTTGTGACCTAGGTGATTTGTTTCTGGAGAATGTCCGATGTGCACTTGAATAGAATGTATATTCTGCTTTAGGATGAAATGTTCTGAATATATATGTTAAGCTCATCTAGTCCAGTGTGTCATTCAAAGCCATTGTTTCCTTGTTGATCTGCTTATATGATCAATCCATTGTTGTAAGTGGGGTATTAAAGTCCCCTACTATTATTGTATTATTATCAGTGAGTTCTTTTCTGTTTGTTATTAGTTGTTTTATATATTTGGGTGCTTCCAAGTTGGGGGAATAAATGTTTATAATTGTTAGATCTTCTTATTGGATAGACACCCCTTTGTTATGATATGGCGCCCTTCCTTATCTCTTTTTGCAGACTTTGGTTTAAAATCTCATTTGTCCAATTTAAGTATGGCTACTCTGGCTTTTTTCTTTTTTTGACATCCATTAACATGATAGACGGTTCTCCATCCCCTCATTTTCAATCTGCAGGTGTTTATAGTTCGAAAATTAGTCTCATGTAGGCAGCATAGAGAAAGATTTTTGTTTTTAATCCATTCTGACACCCTATGTCTTTTTTTTAAGATTTTATTTATTTATTTATTTATTTGACAGAGAGACAGAGAGAGAGATCACAAGTAGGCAGAGGCAGGCAGAGATAGAGGGAGAAGCAGGCTCCCCGCTGAGCAGAGAGCCCTATGAGGGGATCAATCCCAGGACCCTGGGACCATGACCTGAGCCAAAGGCAGAGGCTTAACCCTCTGAGCCACCCAGGCGCCCCTCACCCTATGTCTTTTGATTGGAACATTTAGTCCATTTACATTCAGAGTAATTATTGATAGATATTAATTTAGTGCCATTTTATTACTTGTTTTGTCATTGTTTCCTGAGATCTTCTCTGTTTCTTTCTTCCCACTCAAGGAGTCTCCTTTAATATTCCTTGCTGGGCTAGTTTAGTGTTCCCAAACACCTTTAGTTTTTGTCTGGGAAACTATCTCTCCTTCTATTCTTAATAACAGCGTTGATGGATAGAGTATTCTTGGCTGCATATTTTTCCCATTCAGCACATTGAATATGTCATGCCACTCTCTTCTGCTCTGCCAAGTTTCTGTGGAGATCTGTTGCTAATCTTGTTTGTATTCCCTTATAAGTCAGGGACATCTTTTGTCTTGCTGCTTTGGGGAGTTTTTCTTTATATTTTGAATATTTAAATATGATATATCTTGTTGTTGGTCTGCTTTTGTTGATTTTGATGGGAGTTTTCTGTGTCTCTTGGGTTTGGATGTCTGCTTTCTTCCCCAAGTAGTTTTCATCTATAATTTCCTCAAATGAAACTTCTGCCACCTTTCCCTCTCTTCTTCTGGGATTCCTAGAGTACAAATACAATTACATTTTATGGAGTCACTGAGTTCCCTAAGTCTACATTCGTGATCTAGTATTTTTTTCTTTCCCTCTTCTTTTCAGCTTTGTTACTTTCCATAATTTTATCTTGTATATCACTTATTCATTCTTTTGATTCTTTCATCCTTCTGGTCATCATAGCCAGTTGGTTTCAAATCTTGCTTATTGCATTTTTCATTTAAGCCTAACTAGTTTTTAGGTGTTTTATCCCATTTCCAGTCGATCTTTATTGCCATATCTTCCAAAGGCAACCACAAATACAAGTAGGAAATTGGAAGATGAAGACTATAATAATTACTAAGAAGAAGAAAAGAGGTTCCATCAAGAAGACTGAGGAGTGGGAGACTCCATTTCAACCAGTCCCCTGAATTTAGCTAGAAATCTACCAAGCCACTCTGAACACCCATTAAATCAGCCTGAGACGTAAGATTACTACATCTGGATCTCTATGGGGACAGAGGATCATCAGTCAAGAGGTACAAAAGACAGAGTTGGCATTGCACAGACAGATATTAGAGGATAAACAGAAGGGGGAGGAAGCCACCAGAAGCTAGCCACTGGAAAGTAATACTCCAGTACGAAAATGCCCTGCACTTGGGGACCAGCAATAGCTTGGAGACCGGTGGCTGTGAGAGAGGAAGGGACAGATAACAGTGTTCAAGCAGAACAAAGAGGCTTAAGTGACAGTTCCTGGGACCAGGTGGCTGCAAGCACAGACATAAGCCCAAGGTCTCAGGACTGGCTGCAGCCACTGCCCACCCATGCTTGAGAGGACCCTGTGTGGACTTGAGTCAGTGGTCTCTGGGGCTGGAGGCTGCTGCTACCACTGCAGCTTCCTCTACTATCACTGTAACTGAGAGGATCCAGCTAAGACTGGAGCCCACAGTCCCAGGAAGGACAGCTCCTGGGGCCAGGCTGGCCTGGACAGGTACTATTTGCTGTTCTGGTGGCATGGGAGTGCAGAGAAAAGCAGGGGTCTCAGTCAACTACTGGGAGGGTCACTGGGGGTGCTGACCACCTGTGGAAGGCTGCAGTATTCAATGGCACTTGCAGAGGGGGAGTCTGTGTATTCTGGAGGATTCAGAGAGAAGCAGACACTGGCTTCTGTCTGAGGTGGAGCTCAGGATGTGAACAGTTTGCATTGCTCTGACCCTCTGAAAAGCAACCAGAGAACAAAAGTGTGAAAAGCAACCAGAGAACAAAAGCTCCCCCCCAAAATGGTTTCCACAGAGCCCACCCGTGGATAGGGGGCAGGGAAACTCTGCCCAAGAATGACTGACTGGAAAAAAAAGAAAAACACAACAGGCCCCACCCCTAGAAGAGAAGCTGAAAGAACAAGAGGACAACAACCACAGGGTCCCCCATAAACCTGTAAAACCCCAACACCAGGGGAAAACAGTATATTAAGTCCTGATATTACCTCACAGCCTATATATTGCTTAGATACAATCTTTTTCTCTCTCTCTTTTTTTAAAATCTTTCTCACAATTCTTTTTTATCTACATATCAACTAGATGTTTAATAAGAACGTTCCATAATAATTATTTTTATTATCATAAAATGTATTAATTGCCCCAGGGGTACAGGCTTGTGAATCATCAGGCTTACACACTTCACAGCACTCACCATATCACATAACTTCCCCAGCATCCATAAGCCCCCTCTCCAGACACCCCCACTCCCCAGGAACCCTCAGTTTGTTTTGTAAGATTAAGAGTCTCTTATGTTTTGTCTGCCTCCCAATCCCATCTTGTTTCATTTTTTCCTTCCCTAAGCCCAAACCCCCACTCTGCCTCTCAAATTCCTCAAATCATGGACATCATATGATAATTGTCTTTCTCTGATTGACTTATGTCGCTCAGCATAATACACTATAGTTTCATCCACATCATTACAAATGGCAAGATTTCATTTCTTTTGTTGGCTGCATAGTATTCCTTTGTATATATATACCACATCTTCTTTATCCATTCTTCTGTTGATGGACATCTAAGTTCTTTCCATAGCTTGTCTATTGTAAACATTGCTGCTATAAACATTTGGGTGCACTTGCCCCTTCAGATCATTACACTCATATCTTTAGGGTAAATACCCAGTAGTACAGTTGCTGGGTCACTAGGGTAGCTCTATTTTCAACTTTTTGAGGAACCTCCATGATATTTTCCAGAGTGGCTGCACCAGATTGCATTCCCACCAACAGTGTAGGAATGTTCCACTTTCTCCACATCTGCTCAATAATCTGTCTTTCTGACTTGTTAATATTAGCCATTCTGACTGGTGTGAGGTGGTATCTCATTGTGGTTTTGATTTGTATTTCCCTGATGCCAAGTGATGTTAAGCACGTTTACAAGTGTCTGTTGATGATATGCAGAAATATTGGTTCATGTCTTCTGCCCATTTCCTCACAGGATTATTTGTTCCTTGGGTTTTGAGTTTGATAAGTTCTTTATACATTTTGGATAGTAGCCCTTTATCTGATATGTCATTTGGGAAAATCTTCTCCCATTAGGTAACTTGAGTTTTGCATTTGTTGACTGTTTTGTTTGCTGTGCAAAAGCTTTTAATCTTGATGAAGTCTCAATACTTCATTTTTGCCTTGCTTCTCGTGCCTTTGACGGTATTTCTAGGAAGAAGTTGCTGCAGCTGACGTCAAAGAGGTTGCTGCCTGTGTTCTCCTCCAGGGTTTTGATGGATTCCTGTCTCACATGGAGGTCTTTCATCCATTTTGAGTCTATTTTTGTGTGT
>NW_019154163.1:5879844-5931420 GCF_002288905.1 Enhydra lutris kenyoni | reverse complement strand
CAGAAAATCAACCACTTTCTGAAAGTGGTTGATTTTCTGTTTCTAGAGTTGCTGTTCTTCTTCTCTTCGATCTCCTGTTGGATTTGTAGGTGTTTGCAATCTTTAGATAAGCTATCTAGCTGATCTCCCACTACCTGAAGTAGTCTCAGCCTGCTACTTCTCCGCCAGCTTGACTCCTCCCACTATATTATTCTTAATGGGTCTATCCAACAAGAAAATCTAACAATTGTAATTATCTACGCCCCCAACATGGGAAGAGCCCACTACATAAGCCAACTCTTAACCAAATAAAGAGACATATTGATAAAAATACATTAATTGTGGGAGACCTTAACACTCCACTCTCAGCAACAGACAGACCAACTAAGCAGAAAATCAACAAACAAACAAGAGCTTTGAATGACACACTGGACAAGATGGACCACATAGATATAGAGAGAGCATTCCACCCTAAAACAACAGAATACTCATTCTTCTCAAGCACACATGGAATTTTCTCCAGAATAGACCACATACTGGGTCACAAATCAGGCTGCAACCAATTCTGAAAGATTGAGATTATTCCCTGCAGATTCTCAGGCCACAATGGTTTGAACCAGGAACTCAATCACAAGAAAAATTTTGGAAGAAATTCAAACACTTGGAAGCTAAAGACCATCCTGCCTAAGAATGTTTGGGTCAATCAGGAAATCAAAGAAGAACTCAATCAATTTATGGAAACCGATGAGAACAAAGACACATTGATTCATTTTCATTTATTTCTGCCCTAATTTTCATTATTTTCTTACTTTTCCTGGTTTTGGACTTTGTTTGTTCTTATTTTTCTAGTTCCTTTATATGTAAGGTTATGTTTTTTATTTGAGATTTGTGTTGCTTCTTGAGGTAGCCCAACATGGCTAAAGAAACTTCCTTCTTAAAACCCTCTCAACACACACACACACAAAAAAACAGCAGCCATGGAAAGGGATGCCTAGTTCTTAAAAATTTTGTCTTTGCTGCACAATAATATTGATTAAATGGACAAACCCTGATTCTGTGTGAGTGATTGAACTTCAGCCTGGCCTGGCCTGCTTGGGGAATCCCACGTCTGTTGCAACCCCAGGGGAGGGCCTGCCAACTAGAAGATGCTGTGTACTTGTGTGAAGAATTTCTCACTAGAGAGTTTTCTGATGCCGAAGGATGACACTCCTCCCTGCAGCCACTGTAGATGTGCTGGTAATTACAGACAATGCTAAAGCCAGAATGTCCACATGAAATTCCACACTCACCTGTCACTGATCTCTATCTGAATGTGCCATGGAGCTCTCTCACCCAGCTCCTCAGTGCAGCACAGCCCCACCGTGACCCTCCCTCAGCACAATTTCACTCTTTGTGGGATTAGAATTGGTTGCTGTATCCCAAAGACTTTGGGCTGTTGTGTTTTTATTTTCATTTGTCTCCATGTATTTTTTTTTATTTCTTCTTTGATTTGTTGTTTGACACCCTCATTGTTTGACAGCATGTTATTTAACTTCCATGTATTGGTGCTCTTTCCATATTTTTCCTTGTGGCTTTTTTTTTTCTAGTTTCCTAGTATTATTGTCAGAAAAGATGTATGGAATGACTTCCCTGTTTTTGAATTTGTTGTTACTTGTTTTGTGGCCTAATATGTGATCTATTCTGGGGAATGTTCCATTTACACTTGAAAATTATGTGAATTCTGCTGTTTCTGGATGGAATGTTCTTACCATATTTGTTAAATTTGTCTGGTCCTGTGTCATTCATAGCCACTGTTTCCTTGTTTATCTTCTGGTTTGCTGATCTGTCCATTGATGTAAGAGGGGTGTTACAGTCCCCTACTATTACTGTTTTATAATCAATTACTTCCTTTCATTTGTTACTAACTACTTGATATATTTGGGTCCTCCCATGCTAGGTACATAAATATTTATAATTGTTATGTCTTTTTGTTGGATTTTCCGCTTAAGGATTATTTAGTGTTTGTCTCTTGTTACAGTCTTTTTTTAAAGTCTATTTTGTTCAAAATCAAAACAAGTAAAATAAAAAAAAAATTAAAAATTAAAAAAAAACAAAGACTATTCAGTCAGAAAGACAAATTCTATATGATATCACTCATATGTGGAATTTAAGAAACAAAACAAAGAAGCCAAGGGAAGAAAACAGAGAGAGGGAGGCAAAACAAGGAACAGACTCTTAACTCTAAAGAACAAACGGGGTTTACCGGGGGGGGGGGGGGGGGGGGGGGGGACGGATGGGTTAAATAGGTGATGGGGATTTAGGAGTGTACTTGTCATGATGAGCACTGGGTATTGTATGGAAGTGTTGAATTACTATATTGTACACCTGAAACCAATAATAATACTATAAATAACTGGAATTTGAATAAAAATTTTTTAAAAATATAAAGTAAAACAGAAAAAAATAAAGCTATTTTGTCTGATATAAATGTTGCTATTCTGGCTTTATTTTCACGTCTATTTGCATAATAAATGTTCCTCCATCCCTTCATTTTTTATCTGCATCTGACGTTAGGTCTGAAATGAGTCTTTTGTAGCCAGCATACAGATGGCTCTTGTGGGTTTTTTTATTCATAACATCACCCTATATCTTTTGATCAGAATGTTTAATCTATTTACATTCACGGTAATTATTGATAGGTATGTATTTATTGCCATTTTGGTACTTGTTTTATGGTTGCTTCTGTAGTTTTTTTCCTCTTCTCGTGGAATTAGTTGGCTTTTTAAAATTTCTTAAGGAATCTCCACACCGTTTTCCAAAGTGACTGTACCAACTTTCATTCCCACCAACCGTGTAAGAGGATTCCCCTTTCTCCACATCCTCTCCAACACTTGTTGTTTGCTGTCTTGTTAATTTTGGCCATTCTAACTGGTGTAAGATGGTATCTCAATGGGGTTTTGATTTTAATCTCCCTGATGACTAATGATGATGAACATTTTTTCTTGTGTCTGTTAGCCATTTTTATGTCTTCATTGGATAAGTGTCTGTTCATGTCTTCTGTCCATTTTTTGACATGATTATCTGTTTTTTTGAGTGTTGAGTTTGAGGAGTTCTTCATAGATCTTGGATATCAGCCCTTTGTCTGTAGTGTCATTTGCAAATATCTTCTCCTGTTCTGTGGGTTTCCTCTACCTCTACTCTGACCCTACAATTGCACTACTATTTACCCCAAAGATACAGATGTAATGAAAAGAAGGGCCATATGTACCTCAATGTTCATAGCAGCAATGGCCACAGTTGCCAAACTGTGGAAAGAGCCAAGGTGCCCTTCAATGGACAAATGGATAAAGAAGATATGGTCCAAATATACAATGGAATATTATGCCTCCATCAGAAAGGATGAATAACCAACTTTTGTGTCAACATGGATGGGACTGGAGGAGATTATGCTAAGTGAAATAAGTCAAGCATAGAGAGTCAATTATCATATGATTTCACTTACTTATGGAGCATAAGGAATAACACGGAGGACACTGGGAGACTGAGAGGAGAAGTGAATTGGAGGAAATTGGAGGGGGAGACAAAGCATGAGACTGTGTACTCTGAGAAACAAACTGAGGGTTTGGGAGGGTAGCGGGGCTGGGGGTTAGGTGAGCCTGGTGGTGGGTATTAAGGAGGGCATGTATTACATGGAGCACTGGGTGTGGTACATAAACAATGAATCTTGGAACACTGAAAAAATTAAATTTAATTTAAAAAAATAGTTGGCTTTTCTTAGTGATATACTTGGATTCTTTTCAATTTATTTTTTGCATGCCTCTTGGCTACCATTCAATTTGTATGTGACATCTTCTCTATAGAGTAGTTTATATTAAGTTAATGGTTGCTTAAATTTGAACCATTCTTTACTCTTCTTCTCCCCATATTCCAGGTATATGGTGTCATACTTACATTCTTTTATTTTGGGAGTTCCTTGACAGATTTTTCTGATATACCTATTTTTACTGGGTTTGTGCTTTGATTAGTCTTTCCTATGGTCTTTCTTTCCCACTAAGTGTCCCTTGTAAGATATCTTGTAGTAATTCTTTAGTGGTCATGAATTCTTTTAACTTTTATTTTTCTGGGAAACTCTTTATCTCTCCTTCTATTCTGAATGATAGCCTTGCTGGACAGAGTATTCTAGGCTACAGATTTTTCCTTTTCATCACTTTAAGTATATGCCACTCCATTCTGGCCCACAGATTATGCTGAAAAATCAGCTCATAATACAATGGGGTTTCCTTTGTATACAACTACTTCTTTTCTCTTGCTGCTTTTAAAATTCTCTCTTTATCTCTACTTTTTGTCATCTTAATTACTATGTCTCCTAGTCCAGACTTCCTTGGGTTAGTTTTGTTAGGGGATTTCGGTGCCTCCTGGATCTGGATTTCTGTTTCCTCTCCCAGGCTCAGGAAGTTTTCAGCTATTACTTCTTCAGATAAATTTCCTGCCCCATTTTTTTCTCTTTTTCTTCTGGAATACCTATAATGTGAATGTTATTACACTTGATGGTATTCCTGATTTCCCTAAATCTATTCACATTTTCCATTTTTTTTCTCACCTGCTCCACTTGGTTTCTTTCCATTACTCTGTCCTCCAGGTCACTGATTCCATCTTCTGCTTCATCTGCTCTATCTATTCCATATAGTGCATTTTTAATTAAATTTATTATGTTCTTCATCTCTGGTTGGCTGATTTTTTAAAAATCTCATTTGTAAGGCTCTTGCTGATGTCCTCCACTCTCCTCTCAAGTCCAGTGAGTATCTTTATGATCATTACTTTAATTATCTATCAGGCATATTACTTGTCTCTGTTTTTCTTATGTCTCTTGCTGTGATTTTATCCTGTTCTTTCATCTGGAACATATTCCTCTTTCTCCTCATTTTGTCTAATGATATACGTCTGTTACTCTGTGTTAGGAAAAGCAGCTACATATCCCGCATTTGAAAGTAATGGTCTTATGAAGAAGAGGTCCTATGGTGCCCTGTGATGCAGTTCCCTGTTCACCAGAACCTGGCACTTTATGTGTGTCTCCTGTGTGTGATGCATCCACCTTGTTATTGTGGCTGAACTAATTTTTCCTTCAGTCTTGTCATCTGCAATGGCTTCCTTTGCTTCTTGTGTGGATTGTTTGGTCCCTGCAGTGCTTGTGGGTCAGTCTGGGGATACCTTGGGCTTGAGTTGAATCAGACCAAGTGTTTACCATAGATGCAGTAGCACCAAACTGGGTGCTAATAATACAGGACATTTTCCCTGTATTGTCCTTTGAATATCCTTTGTTCTTAGGCAGTGCCTGCAGTCAGACCAGTTGTTTTCCTCCAAATCACTGCTGGGGCACCCATCTGACTCTTGTGTGTGGTTATGTTTCACACTCTCTGGGCAGGAGTCACTTTGGAGTTGTGCTGGCCATTGTAGGGACTGAATGCAAACTACCAAATATGTAGCACTTCCCTGTATGGGATCTGGCCAAGAGTATGTTTGAGAGAGAAGATCTGCTGAAGCACATTCCAGTGGGGAGCAGGGCATCAATACAGTGGTGCTAGGAAGCTTTGCACCCCATACTCTTCTGCAGGCCAGACCCTGTGTCTGCAGAGGACAGAAGACAATGTTATCAAACTTTTCACACAGCAGTTCTTCTGTGGGAGATGTCCTGAAGTACCTAGACTGAGCCAGTTTGTCAGGAGGCGTCAGTTGGTGGAAGCACAACATGGAGGGGCAGAGCAGGAATACTAGCAATTTAGATAGCAAGTCTCTCAGGTGGTCATGTGTTTACACTGGGGGCTAGGACAGGGAAATTGTGCCTGCCAGTTCCTTTGTTCCTAGAGGAGTTCCCCAGAGATTTCTATCCTTTCTTGATGTGCTTTGAGACTAATAAATGATTCTCCCTCGCATAAGCCACAAGTAGCTTTAAAACTGCTGCTTCTATGCTGTATCTCCCCAGGCTGCTTGCTGTGTTGTCTCTTTAAGGGCAGAGACTCAGTTTCCTCTCACCCACTAGCTGCCCTGGAGCCAAGTCTGCTGATTTTTTTTTAAGTCCAGGTTTTAATTCCCATTGGTTGTTAGAGCTCATGAAATTTGGCCTCTCTGGTTTTCAAAGCCAAACATTATTGGTGATTACTCTTCCCCATTTGGGCTTCCTGGTGTGGTGTCTCTTTCTCTCCCCTCTCCATGCCCAAGGCATCCCTCCCTCCTGCAAATAGTCCTGCAAGTCTGTTTACTTTCCAACTATGTCTCCACCCTTCCTGCCTGCTTCAATGTGGCTTCTTCTGTGCATTTAGTTATGGAGTTTATTCTGCCATTTTAGGGTCATTTTCTGTATTGTTTACTTTGATGAAAATATTATCTAGTTGTATCCATGGGTTGAAGTGAGCCTAGGGTCCTCCTACTTTGCCATATTCCCCAGAAGTTGAAACAGGCATATTACTTTTTTTTTTTTTTTTTGAGTTTTTGAGTATAGGATGAACCTCAACTTAAACTTCATATCTTATATGAAAATCAACTTAAATGGATCATAAACTTAACTATAAAACACAAAACTATACAACTTTTAGAAGATAGCATAAGAGAAAATATTCAAGACCTAAGGTTTGGTGAAGCATTCTTAGATATGACACCCAAAGCATGAGCTATAAAAACTTTGATAAACTACTTCAACAAAACAAAAATTTTTCACCTCTTAAGAAAATGAAGACAGGGCACATACAAGAGACAATATTTGCAAGCCACGTATCTGAGAAAGGAATTGTATCTAGAATAAATAAAGAACTCTCAAACCCAACAATAAAATACACACCAAAAATTTTGATTAGAAAGTGGATAAAAAAACATGAAAAGATACTTGGTTAATATCACTAGCCACTAAGAAAATATAAGTTAAAACCACAATGAGGTATCACTTCACACCTGTCAGAGTGGATAAAATAAAAAACAGTGACAACATCAAATCTTGTTGCAGATGTGGGGAAACTAGACTTCTCATACATCAGTTTAAGCATGTAAAATTGTGTAGTTGCCCTGGAAAATATTTTGGCACCTTCTTAAAAACTAAAAATGCAACTACCATACAACAATCACACTTCTGGGTATTTATTCTGGAGATAAGTAAAGCTATACTTACACAAAAATCTGTATATGAATGCTTATAACAGCTTTATTTGTAATAACCAAAACCTAGAAACAACTCAAGTATTGTTAAATGGATAAATAGATAAACCATGATACACCAGATATTACAGAATACAATTTAGCAGTAAAAATTAACAAACTGTTAACATATGCAATAACTTGCATGGATCTCAAGGGCACTATGCTGAGTGGGGAAAAAACCCAAGAGGTCACATAATGTATGATTGTATTTGCATGACCTTTTTAAAGATTTTATTTATTTATTTGACAGAGAGAGACCACAAGTAGGCAGAGCAGCAGGCAGAGGGAGAGGGAGAAGCATGCTCCCAGCTGAGCAGGGAGCCCGATGCAGGGCTCAATCCCAGGACCCTGGGATCATGACCTGAGCTGAAGGCAGACGCTTCACCAACTGAGCCATCCAGGCGCCCCTGTATAACATTCTTAAAATGACAAAATTACAGTGATCATGATGACATCAGTGGTATTAAGAATTAGGGACAAGGGAGGGTGTAACTATAAAGTGGTAGCACTGAAAAATTTCTTTGTGCTGGCAGAATGGTTCTTTATCTTAGGGTATTTCTTAACAAATTTATACATATGATAAAATATCATTCACTTGTTATGGGCTTAATTATGCCCTCTCAAATGTCATATTGAAGTCCTAACCCTCAGTACCACAGAATGTGACTATATTTGTAAGTAGGGACTTTAAAGAGTTGATTAAGTTAAATGAGACATTTGAGGTGTACCCCAATCCAATCTGACTGGTGTTTTTATAAGAAGATGAGATTAGAACATACTGAATAATACTAGGAGCACATATGCACAGAGGGCTGAACATGCTAACAGTCAGCAAGAGAGTAGCTATCTGAAAAACAATGAAAGAGACCTCATATTTAAATCAACCCTACAAACACCTTGATTTTATATGGATGGCCTCCAGAACTGTGAGAAATGAATTGTGATTCAAGCCACCCAGTCTGTGGTATTTTCATTATGGCCACCCTAGCAAACTAATACAGCACCATATACCAAAAATGAAATTAATGCTTATAAAAACTGGTGGAACAGAATATGGTTATATTAGCCTGTTTGGTCTGCCATTATCTTCTCCCACTTCTGGAGGCTGAAAGTCCAAGATCAAAGTGTCAGGACACTTTTGTTTTCTTCTGAGAATTCTTCCTGGCTTGTAGACGGCCACCTTCTCTCTGTTTCCTCATGTGGCCTTTCTTCTGCATACACATGGAGTGAGATCTCTGATGTTTCTTCCTCTTCTTATAAGGACTCCAGGTCTATCAGATTAGGGCCCCACCCTTAAAACCTCATTTAACCTTTATTATTTCCCTAAAAGCTCTATCTCCAAATATAACCCCATTGGGGGTTAAGGCTTCAACGTATGAATTGGGGTGGGGAACACAATTCAGCCCATAACAAAGGTATATAATTTACTTCATAGAATTGCACCAATATTGATTTTGGTTTTGAAAATGTACCATGGTGATGTAAGATGACATCATTGGGGGAAGCTGGGTGAAGAATACACAAGAAATCTATATTATATTTGCAATATTTTATGAGTTTAAAATTATTTCAAAATGAAAAGTTTAAAAAACATGAAAAAAGCAGTATTCTATGAAGTCCTGCAGTGTGCAGGAGTTCTTGTCTTGACTCTTTCCATACCACAGGGGAAAGAAAACAGGTTAGATCTTGGCTTCACAGCTTACTAGCTCTGCAACCTTCACCAATTTACCTAAGCTTTCTGAGCCTCAGTGTCTACATCTTTAATAAGCATGGAATACAGTGCAGAGCACTGTCAAGGGCATCAAGAACCCTGGATCTCTGCCCCAAATTATTTACTCCCATTAATTTCTAGGTAGTTTTTGAAACATTTCTTCCTCTTTTAATAAAATGGAGATAATCTCTAACCTGCTTTCCACAAAGCTGTAGTGGGGATCTAGGGTAGCAACATTAGGTTTCTGTCTCATTAACACCCTCATTTTGCTTTTAGCATTTTCTTCACCAAGTAGCAAAAATAGAAGACAAAGGGGGAGAGGATTAGGCAATATGTAGAAAGGAGGAGGGAAAAAAGCTGCATGCCAGATGTTTTTTGAGAAATTAAGAAAGTGTGAGATGAAGTTAGCATTTGACAAGAATGTTCAGGAAGAAGATTAATTACCATATTTCAGAGTTCCATGTCCAAAGTGATCGTGTCTACTAATCTGGCTAGATCTGATTTCAGAATTAAAGAAACCAGATTTCTCATTAAGGCAGGATGAAGTTGGGGATGGAAGGACAGACAAGGTCTCCTTTAAGGTTGGCCACTAATAGAGGACAGATGGAAATGACGGGAATGCCCTTAAATAAAGCAGAAAGCCACTGAGAGAAAAACTGTTAAAAGAAAGTACATAAACAGTTATACCACAAACTACTACATTCTTACTTGCTGATAGGGGTGTAAAACTAACTTGTCAGCTTGGTTTTAAGTGCCAAACAGTGAGTACTGAAGTGACAAGGAAGACCAGTTAACAGGCATAGTCACTCTTAGTGTTCAAAATCTTTCTATGGCTTCCCACTATTAACCAGGAAAAGTCCAAATTTCTTTGTGTTGAATATCTGGCCCTCGGTAAGCTGGCCCAAACCTGCTTTCCAACTTTCTCCATGACTGTGACCCCGATCCATGATATAAGATGAATCTATTTATGGCCCCTTTGAAAACGGCATTGGACTGGCAGTCAGGAGACCTAGGTTCAAATCTCCACATTCCTATTAACTGGCTATGCAGCCTTGAGAAGAAAATCACTTAATCTCTCTGAGCCTTAGTTTCTTCCTCTGTCAAATAAGGAAAATAATCCCCATGCCAATGACATCATGGGCTTTTTGTGAGGAGTGCAACAGATACAAAAGCACCTAGAAAGTCCCAACAGGTTTCAAGGACCATGTCTGCCATACAGGACTATAGCATTTTCATCCTTGAGGGTTATCAATCTCAAATCTTTTCTACTTAAGAGAGAATCCATTAAATTGTGGGTTTTAGCACACACATAGACACCAAAACAAAAAACAAAAGAAAAAGAAAGAACGAATCAATCTGGAACCAATCATTTTATCATTTGAGCCTCTCTGAATCTTCACTAAAGATGTTTTACAAGAACCCTTGTACATTCTTGGTGGGAATGTAAATTGGTGTAACCACTGTATGAAACAGTATGAAGGTGCCTCAAAAATGTAAAATAGAACTACCATATGACCCAGAAATCCTATTTCTGGGTAGATATGCAAAGGAGTTGAAACAGTATCTTGAAAAGATATCTTCACTCCCATGCTTACTGCAGCATTAGTCCCAATAGCCAAAATAAGAAAGCAACCTAAGTTTCTATCAATGGACAATTGGAAAGGAAAAAGAAAAAGAAAATACACCTAAGTGTCTATCAATGGCAAAGTGGAAAGAAAAGGGAAAAAGAAAAAGAAAATACACATACAAAGAAATATTATTCAGCCTTTAAAAAGAGGAAAATCTGCCATTTGTAACATGGATGAGCCTGAAGGACATTACATTAAGTGAAATATACCAGACCCAGAAGGACAAACACTATATGACACCACTATATAAGGAATCCAAAATACGCAAACTCATAGAAGCAGAAAGCATAATGGTGGTTGCCAGGGACTGAGGGGGAGGGTGGAAAATGGGAAGGTATTAGTCAAAGAGTATGAAACTTTAATTATCAAGATGAGTAAGTTCTAGTGGTCTATTGTATAGTTTAGTGTCTATAGTTAACAATTCTGTATTCTATACTTGAAAATTTGCTAATAGGGTAGACCTTATGTTAAGTGTTATTATTACAAAAGTAATAATAATAAATAAAAAGGGCAAAAGAAAACTTTTGGAAGTAATATGGCCTAGATTGTAGTGATGGTTTCACAGATGCATATTTATCTCCAAAGTCATCAAATTATTAAATATATATTAAGTATATTAATATTTATATTAAATTATTAATTTTATATTAAATATATACAGTTTATATGCCAATAATACCTCAAAATAGTGTTTTTTAATAAAATGAAATTTTTGAAAAGATTATCTGTGAACATGTGCTCATACTTCTGCCTCATCTCCCAGACAAAGTTCATTTCTACCATCTCTTTGTACCTTATATAAAATTTTATGGCTTCCACTAGCCACTTATATTTTGTCTCCCTTTCTCTCCCACTAGACTATGGGGTAGTCAAGGTTAAGGATTGTATCTTATTAAATTTAATATGCCCAACACTTAGTATGCAGTAAGTCTCAATAGGCTTTAGAGAATTGGACTGTGAAATCAAATATCTCTTCAATAAGTTGGAACCTTATTAAACAAATGTGGAGTTATGAATGTTCATTATGTCAGTTCCAATTAATTCAATTAATTTCAACAAAAAATGACAGAATAAAATACACAAAAAACCGTAAGTCTGACATGGGCACTGGTTCTCAATCTTGGCTTCAGGATGGACTCACTTGGGGAAATTTTTTAAAAATACTGATGTCTTGGTCTCCCAGCCCAAAGACTATGATTTAATTTATCTAATATACAGCGTGGCAGTAGAATTTTTAATGTTTAGGTTAAGCTGTGAATTGCTGGTCTTATGGTAAAAATAGACATGAATCAAGTGATTAAGAGTGAAATGAGTGTTTTGAAAAAGGAAGGATGCTATGGAAATTTATAACCTAGTCTCAGGAGGGTTGAATTCTATATCTAGTGAAAATAATCTTCATGAATGAAGTGGAAATGAAAGCATTCTCAGATGAACAAAAACTAAGAATCTGTCAGTAGCACACCTTCTCTAAAAGAATGGTGAAAGGAAGTTCTCTAAACAGAATTTTGAAGAAATACAGAAAGCTTAGAGCATTGGGAAGAAACAAAAATCAAGAAAATGAATACTCTTCTTCAGGAGTTTTCAAATTTAAGTTTGATGGTTGAATGGTTGAATCTGATGTTTCTCAGTGTGTAGAGGAAAAAAACAAGGGAGGATCACTCCTGAGCATTCATCCCAGAGAAATAGAAATTTATATCTACATAAATACCTAATATGATACATCATAGCCACTTTATTTGTAATAGCCAGAAAACCAGAAACAACCAAAATGCCCTTCAATGGATAAGTTGTTCAACTGTGGTGCAAACATATCATGGAATACCTCTCAACAGTAAAAAAGGAACAAACTATTGATACACATAAAAACTTAGATAGATCTCAAGGACATTATACTGAGTGAAAAAAAAAGCCAATCACAAACATCACATACTGTATGAAATAACAAAACTATAGAGATACAGAACAGGTTAGTAGTTCCCAGATGTTAGAGAAGGGGAAAAGGAGACAAAGCTATGGCTATTGGAAAGGTGATATGAGGGATATTTGTGATTGAACTATTTTGTATCTTGATTATAACAGTTGCTGCACAAATCTATACGTATGATAAAATGACATAGAAAAATACATATGCATTGTGTACAAATGGCATTTTCCTGATTTTGATATTGTACTATCATTAAGATATAACCATTATAGGAAACTGAGTGAACAGTACATTGGACTTCTTTATTATCTTTGCAGCTTCCTGTAAGTCTTTAATTATTTAAAAATAAGTCTGCACTCCCATGTTCATTGCAACATTATTCACAATAATAAAGGCATAGAAATAACCTAAGTGACCAATGACAGATGAGTGAATAAAGAAAATGTGGTAGATAGTTATACAGTGGGATATTACTCATCCATAAAAGTAAGGAAATACTGGGCACCTGGATGGCTCAGTGGGTTAAGCCTCTGCCTTCGGCTCAGGTCATGATCTCAGCATCCTAGGATCAAGCCCCACATCAGGGTCTCTGCTCAGTGGGGAACCTGCTTCCCCCTCTCTCTCTACCTGCTTCTCTGCCTATTTGTGATCTCTCTGTCAAATAGATAAAATAAAATCTTTTTGAGAATTATTTATAAAAATAAGGAAATACTGCAATTACTGAGAAGATGAATGGACTTTGAAGGCATTATGCTAAGTAAAATAAGTCAGACAGAAAAAAATAAATATTGTATGCATTCACTTATATGTGGAGTTTAAAATCATCCTGTTCATAGACACAGAAAGTAGAATGGTAGTTGCCAAGAGATCTTGGTGTGGGAAATAAAAAGATGTTGGTTAAAGGGTCAAATTTTCAGTTATAAGATGAATAAGTTCCAGTAATCTAATGCACAGTATGATGACTACAGTTAACAAAAGAAAGGGTACCTGCACCCCAGTGTTCATAGCAACAATGTCCACAATAGCCAAACTCATTGGAAGGAGCTGAGATGTCCTTTGACAGATGAATGGATAGAGAAGATATGGTCCATATATATACAATGGAATATTACTAAGCCATCAGAAAGGATGAATACCTACTGTTTGCATAGACATGGTTGGAATTGGAGCAGACTATGCTAAGTGAAATAAGTCAAGCAGAGGAAGACAATTATCATATGGTTTCACTCATATGTGGAACATAAAGAATAGCACTGAGGATCATGGGGGAAGGGAGAGAAAATTGAAGGGGAAAAAAATCAAAGAGGAAGACAAACCATATGAGACTCTTGACTCCAGAAGCAAATAAACAAACAGAGAGTGGCAGAAAGGGAGGTGGGTAGGGGGATGGGGTAACTGGGTGATGACCATTAAGGACGGCACATGATGTGGTGAACACTAGGTGTTTTCAAAATTAATGAATCATTGAACATTATATAAAAAACCAATGATGTACTATATGTTGGTTAACAAAATTTAAATAAAATAAAACAAATATCATATTGTATATTTGAAAGTTGTTAGAAAGTACAATTTTAATTTTATCACCATAACAACAACAGTAAGAAAATTATAATTGTGTAAGGTAAAGAGTGTATTAACTACTCTTATTTTGCTAAATCTATTAAAATATATATGTGTATCAAATCATCACATTGTGCCACTTAAACTTATATAATGTGAGGTGTCAATTGTATCTTAATTAAACTGGCATGGAANTATATAATGTGAGGTGTCAATTGTATCTTAATTAAACTGGCATGGAAAAAAGTTAAATGACTGTAGCCCTAGCCAACATCTTAATTACAACATCATGAGAACTCCAAAACAGAATCATTTGTCCAAGTCAGTCCTAAATTCCTGACCAGAAGAAACTGTATGAGATAACAAATGTTTATTGTTGTTTAAGCCACTAAAATTTGGTATATATTGTTATGAAGCTGTAGGTAAATAATGTCTATTTAATGTGCTAATATTTTTCAAGTATTTTTGAAAAATCATGAAAGAAATTAATTAAGAAAGTAATTTTGGAAAAAGGTCAACCAATGATGACATAGGAGGTTTCTGGGGTACCCTCTCCCCACAGTCACTCCAAATGTACTGATACATAGAGCAATTTCCACTGAAAAAGATCCAGAAACCAGCACAATGACTCTGAGAAAATACCTACACTAAAATGTGTAACAGAAGCTGAGACACACTCTCATAATCCCCACTCCCATCACAATGACATACAATAAGGAGATAACCCCCCAATTCCCAACTTCTTGTTGAGGAGCAAAGGTTTGGACCATATATCTATATCTTTCTATATCTCTCCCTGGAAAGATCTTGTACACACATCTAGTGCCTCACATTCTCCAACTTCTGCTTGAGGGTTAAGTCCCTAGATCACACAGCTCTGATAGCTAACAGAGCTTGCATTCATGAACTGAAATGAAGAGGTGCTAATTTGAAACAAAAAACATACGAAAATACAAAAATTACTAGGCAAGGTAAATATATAGTTAAATTCAGAATAATTAAATGTTGTAACGGTAGAGGGTAAATCATTTTTAACTCAAACATAAAGGTTAAAAAACAAAATATTAAAAATAACTATAAACATAATAATTCCTAATGAATATGCAATCTAATAAAATGTTAACTGTGACATCAAAAATATAAACTGGGAGGGGGCACTTTTGTATGCGTTCATGGTTAAATTCTTATAGCTTACAATAGATTGTTATAAATGTATGATGTATTCTATAACTCACATGGAACCACAAAGGAAAAGCCTACAGTAGATACACAAAAAATAAAGAGAAAAAAATCAAAGCCTACCACTGAAGAAAATCATCAAATCAAAAGGAATAGAGCAAAAGTGTTTTAAAGAAAAGAATTATAAGATAACCAAAAAACAATTTATGAAATGTCAATAGTAAGTCCATACCTATCAATAATGACTTTAAATGTAAAAAAACTAAATTCTGCACTCAAAAGACATAGAGTAATTAATTGGATAGATTAAAACAACAACAACAACAACACACACACACACACACACACAAACCCAGGAGTACCTGTGTGGCTTAATTGGTTAAGTGGCTGCCTTAGGCTCAGGTCATGATCCCAGGGTCCTGGGATCAAGCCCAGGTTGTCACGTTCCCTGCTCAGCGGTGAGTCTGCTTCTCCTTCTCCCTCCATCCATTCCCCCACCCCATTCATACTGTCTCTCTCTCTCTCTCCCTCAAATAAAAATAAAGTCTTTAAAAAAATCAAGACTCAACTATATGCTGCCTACAAGAGACTCACTTCAGCTTTAGGGAAATACGGAAACTAAAAGTGAAGGGATGGAAAAAGATATTTCATGCAAATGGAAGCCAAAAGAACATAAGCGTAGCTATAGTTATATATGACAAAACAGACTTTAGGAAAAGACTGTAGCAAGACACAAATAAGGTGATTACATCATGATAAAGGGACTATGGAACCCAGAAGTGGACTCTTAACTGTATGGTCAACTAATCTTTGACAAAGCAAGAAAGAATATCCAACGGGAAAAAAGACAGTCTCTTCAATAAACGGTATCAGGAAAATTGGACGGCCACATCCAGAAGAATGAAACTGGACCATTCTCTCACACCATACACAAAAACAAACTCAAAATGAATGAAAGACATAAATGTGAGACAGGATTCCATAAAAACCCTAGAGAGAACATAGGTAGCAATCTCTTTGACCATGACCACAGCAATGTCTTGCTAGATATGTCTCCACAGGCAAGGGAAACAAAAGCAAAAATGAACTATTGGGACTTCATCAAGATAAAAAGCCTTTGCGCAGCAAAGGAAATAGTCAACAAAATTAAAAGGCAACATACAGAATGGGAGAAGATATTTGCAAATGTCTTATCAGGTAAAGGGCTATCATCTAAAATCTATAAAGAACTTATCAAATTCAACACCCAAAAAACTAAAAATCTAGTCACAAAATGGGCAGAAGACATGAACAGACATTTGTCCCAAGAAGATAAACAAATGGCCAACAGGGACAAGAAAAAATGCTCCACATCACTTGGCATCAGGGAAATAGAAATCAAAACCACAATGGGATACCGCCTCACACCAGTGAGAATGGCTAAAATTAACAAGACAGGAAACAACAAATGTTGGCAAGGGTGTGGCCTCTTACACTGGTGGTGGGAATCCAAGGTGGAACAGCCATTCTGGAAAACAGTATGGAGGTTCCTCAAGAAGTTAGAGATAGGGCTACCCTACAACCCAGCAATTGCACTCTTAGGTATTTACACAAAAGATACAAATGTAATGATCTGAAGGGGCACCTGCACCCAATGTTCATAGCAGCAATGTCCACAATAACCAAACTGTGGAAAGAGGGGTCCAGATGACCATTGACAGATGAATGGATAAAGAAGATGTGATATATATATATGTATATATATATATATAATTCAGCCATCCAAAAGGATGAAAAATTACCATTTACATTGATGTGTATGGAACTGGAAGGTATTATGCTGAGCAAAATAAGTCAAACAGAGAAAGACAATTATCATATGGTTTCGCTCATATGTAGAATATAAGAATCAGGGCAGAGGACCATAGGAGATGGGAGGGAAAACAGCATGGAAAGTCATCAGAGAGGGGGAAAAGAAACAAGAGAGACTTAACTATAGGAAACAAACTGAGAGGAGGTGGGTGGAGGGATGGAGTAACTGAGTGATGGGTGTTAAGGAGGGCAGGTGACGTGATAAACACTGGATGTTATACACAACTAATACCTTATTGAACACTAAACCTGAAACTAATGATGTACTATCAGTTGGCTAATTGAATTTAAATTAAAAAAAATGACAAAAGGATCATACACCAAGAAGATAGAACAATTGTAAATATTTATGCATCCACATAGGAGCACCTAGATAGATAAAGAAAATATTAACAAACCTGAAGGGAGAAATAGACAGCAGTACACTAACATCGGAGAACTTCAAATCTCACCTTCAACAATGGGTAGATAATACAGACAGAAAATTAATATGAAAATGTTGGACATAAACTACTATTAGACCAGATGGATCCAACAGACATGTACATAACATTCCACTAAATAGCAGCAGAATGCACATTCTTCCCAAATGCACATGGAATATTCTCCAAGATCATAAGTTAGTCCATAACACAAGTCTTAATAAATATAAGAAGACTGAAATGATATCAAGGATCTTTTCTTTTATTATTATTATTATTATTATTATTATTTTAGTCACCATACAGTATGTCATTAGTTTTTGGTGTAGTGTTCCAAGATTCATTGTTTACGTATAACACCCACTGCTCCATGCAATACATGCCCTCCTTAATACCCATCACCGGGCCAACCCATCCCCACACACCCCTCCCCTCTAAACCCTTAGTTTGTTTCTCAGATTCCACAGTGTCTCACGATTCATTTCCCCTTCTGATCCACCCCTTCATTTTTCCCTTCCCTTTCTTAATGTCCTCCATGCTATTCCTTGTGTTCCACAAGTAAGTGAAACCATATGATAATTGACGTTCTCTGCTTGGCTTATTTGACTCAGCATAATCTCCGTGAGTCCTGCCCATGTTGATACAAAAGTTGGGTAGTGATCCTTTTTGATGGTTGAGGAATATTCCATTGTATATATGGACCACATCTTCTTTATTCATTCATCTATTGAAGGGCATCTCAGCTCTTTCCACAGTTTGGCTATTGTGGACATTGCTGCTATGAACACTGGGGTGCATATTCTCTTCACTACATCTGTTTCTTTGGAATACATACCCAGTAGTGCAATTGCTGGGTCATAGGGTAGCACTATTTTTAATTTTTTTGAGGAACCTCCACACTGTTTTCCAAAGTGGCTGCACCAACTTGCATTCCCACCAACAGTATAAGAGGGTTCCCCTTTCTCTGCACCCTCTCCAACATTTCTTGTTTCTTGCCTTGATAATTTTTGCCATTCTGACTAGTGTAAGGTTGTATGTCATTGTTGTTTTTATTCATATTTCCCTGATGCCAAATGACGTGGAACGTTTTTTCATGTGTCTGTTAGCCATTTGTATGTCTTCTTTGGAGAAGTGTCCATTCGTGTCTTCTGCCCACTTTTTTGACTTGATTATTTGTTTTTTGGGTGTTGAGTTTGAGAGATTCTTTATCGATCTTGGATATCATCCCTTTATCTGTGGTGTCATTTGTAAATATCAAGCATCTTTTCTAACCACAATGGTAAGAAATTAGAAATCAATTACAAGAAGAAAAAGGGAAACTCACAAATATGTGGAGGTTAAACAACATACTCCTGGACAACCAATGGGTCAAAGAAGAAATTGAAAGGGAAATCAAATATACCTTGAAGCAAAGGAAAATAAAAATGCAATGAATCAAAATTTATGAGATGCAGTTCTAAGAGGGAAGTTTATAGTGATAAATGCCTACGTTAAGAAAAAAAGAGAGGTTCTGATCTAAGATGGCAATTAGGAAGACCCTGAACTCACCCCCTCCCCAAAACACACCAAATTACTCCAATTTATAGAACAATTCCTCCTGAAGAACTGAGGGCTGACTCTGCACAAAACAGATAGATCTTCAAAAGAATAAACAGATAGAACTGCAAAAGATAAAGACATGGTAACCAAAGGGAACCCCCACTCCTGGTGCTGCAAAGTGTAAGAGGGACAGATAGTATTGAGGGGCCATAAACAAATTCCTCTGTCCTTGGACACAGGGGGAAAGCCACGATTTAAAAAAGCAACTAGCGAGAAGCAAGATGATGGGTGAGTAGGAGACTGAAATATCATTAGGTCCCAGGAGTTCTGCTAGTTATCAAGCCATTCTGAATAACAACAAACTCAACAGGAGGTAGAAGAGAAGATGAGCAGCAACCCTAAGAACAGAAAATCGACCACTTTCTGAAAGGTAGGACATGCAGAGAAGTGAATCCAAAGCGACGGAATGATAGAGCACGGTGGCAAGGGCCGGCTCCCAGCAAACAGTGGAGCAGCAGAGCACAAAAACAGAACTTTTAGAAGTCTGCTCCACTGAGGGACTTCGCTCCAGAGGCTACGTGGGGGTGGAGCCCTCGCAGGGACAATGTGGTCTCAGGACCCACAGGGTCACAGAAAGACCACGGGTATCTGAGTGTGGCAGAGCTCCCATGTATCGGAGTGGGGAAGCCAGCTACAGAGACGGAGACAAGGACTGAGCTCTCAGCTTGGGGGGACCTTAAACCATGATCCAAGGCATAGCTGGGCCACTTCTTTTCAAGTAGAGACCGCACAAGTGGCAGATCTGGAAAGACCCCCTCCTTCCCCCTCTGGGAGGAGCAGCACAGGAGTTCATGGTGGGAATCTGTTGGGTTTGGAGACTCCAAACAGGGCTGTGTGCCAGAGATAGAAATGGTCAGTCACAGGCTGGATGAGCTTGGAGCGTGGCCGGAGACCAGGGAGACGGGAGGGATTGACAGCTTTTCTCTGAGCACGCACTGAGGAGTGGGGCCCCGAGCTCCCAGCTCCTCCAGACCAGAGATTGGGAGGCTGCCATTTTCATTCCCGTCCTCCAAAGCTCTGTGGAAAGTGTTCAGGGAACAAAAGCTCCGAGAGCCAACTAGAGCAGATTACTTAGCCAGGTCCCTGGCAAGGGTGGTGCAATTCTGCCTCGGGCAAAGACATTTGAGAATCACTGCAACAGGTCCCTCCCACAGAAGATCAGCAAGAACATCCAGCCAAGACCAAGGGAAAGCAACACATAGAATTCATGACTCTTTTCCCTCGTGATCCTTTAGTCTTGAAAAGTTAATTTTTTTTAATTTTATTTTTTTCTTATTCTGTTTTTTACACTTTTCCTCTTTTAAAGTTTTTTTTTTAACTAGTTTATCTCAACAATACCTTTCATAAAAAATCTTTTTAAACCTTCATTGTTATAGTCTTATTTTATCCCTTCGTTGTATTTAATCTTATTTTTTGTATACATATAGACTTTTTTTTTTTTTTTTTTTGCTTAAAAAAGTTTGGTGGGAATGCAAGTTGGTGCAGCCACTTTGGAAAACAGTGTGGAGATACCTCAAGAAATTAAAAATAGAGCTTCCCTAGGACCCTGCCATTGCACTACTGGGTATTTACCCCAAAGATACAGATGTAGTGAAAAGAAGGGCCATCTGTACCCCAATGTTTATAGCAGCAATGGCCACGGTTACCAAACTGTACAAAGAACCAAGATGCCCTTCAACGGACGAATGGATAAGGAAGATGTGGTCCATATACACTATGGAGTATTATGCTTCCATCAGAAAGGATGAATACCCAACTTTTGTAGCAACATGGACGGGACTGGAAGAGATTTTGCTGAGTGAAATAAGTCAAGCAGAGAGAGTCAATTATCATATGGTTTCACTTATTTGTGGAGCATAACAAATAACATGGAGGACAAGGGGAGTTAGAGAGGAGAAGGGAGTTGGGGGAAATTGGAAGGGGAGGTGAACCATGAGAGACTATGGACTCTGAAAAACAATCTGAGGGGTTTGAAGCAGCGGGGGGTGGGAGGTTGGGGGAACCAGGTGGTGGGTATTAGAGAGGGCAGGGATTGCATGGAGCACTGGGTGTGGCGCAAAAACAAGGAATACTGTTATGCTGAAAATAAAAAAAATAATCTGCAAAAAAAATTTGGGATACAATTTCTTCTAATAGATCAAAATATACTCTAATCTAGCACATGGCATTGTTCTAGTCTCCAGCCTGAACACATACTCTCCGTTTTCTTTTTTATTCCAACCAACTTGTCCTATCAATCCTTTTTTTAGAATTTTTTAAAATTTTCATCTTTACAGTCATATTCCATCCCTTCATCATGTTTACCCTTATTTTTGTATACATATAAGTTTTTCTTTCTTTAAAATTTTGGGAGATAATTTCTTCTAAGAGACCAAAATACACCCAAAATCAAGTGGGTCGCTTTGATCTCTCCACCATATATATAATTTTTATTTTTAGTTTTTTAATTTTTATTTCCTTTTTCCCCCCTTTCTTCTCCCCTCGGTTTTGGATCTCTTCTGATTTGGTTAGCGTACGCTTTTCCGGGGTCTTTGCCACCCTTTTAGTATTTTATTCTCTCGTTCGTATATTCTTATCTAGATCAAATGACAAGGCAGAAAAACTCACCACAAAAAAAAAAAAAAAAAAAAGAACAAGAGACAGTACCGATGGCTAGGGACCTAATCAATATGGATATTGGTAATATGTCAGATCTAGAGTTCAGAACAACAGTTCTCAAGGTGCTAGCTGGGATCAAAAAAGACATGGAAGACATTAGAGAAACCTTTTCTGGAGAAATAAAATACCTTTCTGGAGAAATAAAAGAACTAAAGTCTAACCCAGTTGAAATAAAAAAAAGCTATTAATGAGCTGCAATAAAAAAGGGAGGCTCTTACTGCTGGGATAAATGAGGCAGAAGAGAGAATTTGTGATATAGAAGACCAAATGGTGGAGAGTAAAGAAGCTGAGCACTAGAGACACAAACAACTACAGGACAACAAGGGGAGAATTTGAGAGAAAAGTGATACCATAAGACAGAACAATATTAGAAAAATTGGGATTCCAGAAGAAGAAGAAAGAGAGAGGGGGGCAGAAGGTATATTGGAACAAATTATAGTAGAGAATTTCCCTAATGTGATAAAGGGAACAAGCATCAAAATCCAGACGACACAGAGAACCCATCCCAAAATCAACAAAAATAGGTCCACACCCTGTCATCTAATAGTAAAACTTACAAGTCTTAGTGACAAAGAGAAAATCCAGAAAGCAGCCCAGGACAAGAAGTCCATAATATACAATGGCAGACTTATCCGCAGAGACCCATCAGGCCAGAAAGAACTGGCATGACATATTCAGAGAACTAAATGAGAAAAATATGCAGACAAGAATACTATATCCAGCTAGGTTGGCACTGAAAATAGAAGGAGACATGAAAGCTTCCAGGACAAATGAAAATTAAAGTATTGGAGAAGGCACGGATTGCGTGGAGCACTGGGTGTGGTGCAAAAAACAATGAATACTGTTACGCTGAAAATAAATTTAAAAAATTTTTAAAAATAAAGAAAACTATATAGATTTAAAAAAAAAAGAAGGAATGATTATGTACTACACAGTGGCTAACTGAACATTAAAAAAAAAAAGAAAGAAAAGAAAAAAAAAAAGAATTTGCAAACACCAAACCAGCCCTACAGGAAATATTGAAAGGGATCTTCTAAGCAGAAAGAGAGAGCCTAAAAGTAACAGACCAGAATGGAACAGAGGATTATTCGCCACGACCAAGTGGGATTTATTCTGGGGCTGCAAGGTTGGTTCGACATCTGCAGATCAATCAAAGTGATACATTAATAAAAGAACAAGAACCATATAATACTCTCAATAGATGCTGAAAAAGAATTTGACAAAGTACAGCATCCTTTTTTGATCAAAACCCTTCACAGTATAGGGATAGAGGGTACATACCTCAATATCATCAAAGGCATCTATGAAATACTAACAGCGAATATCATTCTCAATGGGGAAAAACTGAGAGCTTTTCCCCTAAGGTCAGGAACACAGCAGGGATGTCCACTCTCACCACTGCTATTCAACATAGCACTAGAAGTCTTAGCCTCAGCAATCGGACAACAAAAAGAAATAACATGCATCCAAATCAGCAAAGAACAAGTCAAACTCTCACTCTTTGCAGATGATATGATACTTTACGTGGAAAATCCAAAAGACTCCACTCCAAAACTGCTAGAACTCACACAGGAATTCAGTAAAGTGTCAGGATATAAAATCAATGCACAGAAGTCTGTTGCATTTCTATATACCAACAGCAAGACAGAAGAAAGAGAAATTAAGGAGTCAATCCCATTTACAATTGCACCCAAAACTGTAAGATACCTAGGAATAAACCTAACCAAAGAGACAAAGAATCTGTACTCAGAAAACTATAAAGTACTCATGAAAGAAATTAAAGAAGACACAAAGAAATGGAAAAATATCCCATGCTCCTGGATTGGAAGAACAAATATTGTGAAAATGTCTATGCTGCCTAGAGCAATCTACACATTTAATGCAATCCCTATCAAAATACCATCATTTTTTTTTTCAGAGTAATGGAACAAATAATCCTAAAATTTATATGGAACCAGAAAAGACCCCAAATAGCCAGAGGTATGTTGAAAAAGAAAACCCATGTTGGCTGCATCACAATTCCAGACTTCAAGCTCTATTACAAAGCTGTCATCATCAAGACAGTATGGTACTGGCACAAAAACAGACACATAGATCCATGGAACAGAATAGAGATCCCAGAAATGGACCCTCAACTCTATGATCAACTAATCTTTGACAAAACAGGCAAGAGTGTTCAATGGAAAAAAGAGAGTCTCTTCAACAAATTGTTTTGGGAAAATTGGACAACTACATGCAGAAGAATGAAACTGGACCATTTCCTTATACCACACACAAAAATAGGCTCAAAATGAATGAAAGACCTCCATATGAGACAAGAATCCATCAAAATCCTTGAGGAGAACACAGACAGCAACCTCTTCTACCTCAGCCACAGCAACTTCTTCCTAGAAACATTGCCAAAGGCAAGGGAAGCAAGGGCAAAAATGAACTTTGGGGACTTCATCAAGATAAAAGGCTTTAGCACAGCAAAGGAAACAGTCAAGAAAACCAAAAGGCAACTGACAGAATGGGAAAAGATATTTGCAAATGACATATGAGATAAAGGGCCAGTATCCAAAATCTATAAAAAACTTATCAAACTCAACACCCAAAGAACAAATAATCCAATCAAGAAATGGGAAGAAGAAATGAACAGACATTTCTGCAAAGAAGACATCCAAATGGCCAACGGGCACATGAAAAAGGGCTGAACATCACTCGGCACCAGGGAAACACAAACCAAAAGCACAGTGAGATACCACCTCACACCAGTCAGAATGGCTAAAATTAACAAGGCAGGAAATGACAGATGTTGGCGAGGATGTGGAGGAAGGCGAGCCCTCCTGCGCTGTTGGTGGGAATGCAAGCTGCTGCAGCCACTCTGGAAAACTGTATGGAGGTTCCCCAAAAAGTTGAAAGCAAAGTCACCCTTTGATCAAGAAATTGCACTACTGGGTATCTACCCTAAAGATACAAATGTAGTGATCTGAAGGGGCATGTGCACCCCAATGTTTAGAGCAGCAATATCCACAGTAGCCAAACTATGGGAAGAGCCCAGATGTCCATCAACAGATTAATAGATAAAGAACATGGTATACACACACACACACACACACACACACACACACACACACACAGTGGAATACTATGCAGCCATCAAAAGAGGGAAATCTTGCCATTTGCAACAACATGGGTGGAACTAGAGGGTATTATGGTAAGCAACATAAGTCAATCGGAGAAAGACAATTATCATATTATCTCACTGATATGAGGAATTTGAGAAACAAGACAGAGGATCATAGAGGAAGGGAGGGAAAAATGAAACAAGATGGGACCGGGGAGGGAGATAAACCATAAGATACTCTTAATCTTGGGAAACAAACTGAGGTTGCTGGAAGGGATGAGGGTGGGAGGGGTAGGGTGACTGGTTGATGGACATTGGGGAGGGTATGTGCTATAGTGAGTGCTGTGAATTGTGTAAGATTGATGAATCACAGACCTGTACCTCTGAAACAAATAATACATTATATGTTAATTTAAAAAGGTTTTATTCACTTATTTTGAGAGAGAGAGAGATAGCACATGAACGGGGGAGGGTCAGTGGAAGAGAGAGATTGAGAATCCCAAGCAGACTCGCCCCTAAGCTCAGAGCCCAATGTGAAGATCAATCTCACAACCCTGAGATCAGGACCTGAGCAAAACCAACAATCCAATGCTTAATGACTGAACCACCAAGACACCCCCAAATAGAAACGCTTTTAAAGAGTTGTAAAATTCAGCATGCTCTGGACCTTGTTTCCCTTTTCAGTATCATCTTTATCCACTCCTCACCAAACATTCCTCACTCTAGCCACACCCAAAAACTCACCATTCCCCCAAATATACCAACCATTCTCACTAGCAACTCTATGCCTTTGTACATACCCCTTCAGTTTCCTGCAATACCCTTTGCTCGGTTTCCTGGGTGAAGTTGCCCTTCATATCTCAAATCAACTGTCATCTCCAAAGAAGATCACTATGAGCAACATAGTGTAATTGAAAAAAATCATGACCAGGGTACAGATCCTGACTACCATTCCCTAGCTGTGTGAACTTGAGCAAGTTATTAACCACCATGAACTTCACTTTCCTCATTTTTACAATGGAGATAATAATATCTACCTCATAGGGTTGTTGTGAAAGCTAGATGAGATAATACACTTAAGTTGATTGGCATAGTGCCTGACACATAATGGGCCCTCTATAAAAGTTAGAGTCTCCCTCCCTCTCCCCAAGGTAGGAATTAATCATTTTGCCCACAAGGAATCCATATCACTGTGTTCTTATCTCTACAATAACCCTAAATTCTAATTATTTGCTTGCTTCTTTGTTTCTACAAACTAGACTCTTTGAGAACTCATACTTTCTTATTCATCTTGGCATCTTCGACACCTAGCACAGAGCCTGAGAGTCAATGAGCACGTCCCAAATATATGTTGGGTTTTGTGTTTTTTGTTTGAGTCTGGCTTCTGCCCCAAATACTCAACTAAAATGGTTATCCCATGGGTCATCCCTGACCTCTTCATTACCATGTCAATGGAAGCTCAAGTTGTTATCCCTGTCTAGAATAGCTTCCCATTTCCTTACCTCCTGAACAAATATTTCTTCACAAATTAGGTCATAGCTCTCCTCCCAGAAGCCCTCCCTGATAATCCTAATGAACTCTCTTTTCTATAAGCTGATACAATTCTTAGGTGCCTCTCTAAGTGAGACTGCCTGGTCTAAAAAAGGAAAGAAAAAGAAAGGAGAAGGAAGAAAGAGGGAAAAGGTAGAATCAGGATCAAAAATACCTTAACCCATTACATGGAATGGCCATACTTAATAAATTATAAAAAAAATAAATTTCTATAAATGAAACATTATCCTGTGCAGCCCCAGGTAGTACAGCTAAGAAATAAAAGTTACAGAAGAATGAATTACAAGTAATGAATCTTACAAATAAGATTGGCCAGAAATAGGCAGAGACAGAAGGGGTTACACCGAGTTCACCATCATAAGAGGTCTTAAAACACCTTCTGGACAACTTTTTGTCAGGCACAGTTTATAGAGGAGATTCTGGCACATCAGGTGGAGAAGTTGGACCTATGTGTTTGATGACCTTTTTGTCCTAAGATTGCCTGGTTCTGTGAAAGGAAAAGAATAGAAGAGAAACAGTGGCCAAGGCTGCATTGCACTGACTGACAATTTATAACAAAGATAATGTTCTCAAGGAAGGAGTGAAGAGATGAAAGGAACAAGAAAGGAAAACAAGGGTGCTAGTTCTGAAGGCCTCTGTGAGGTACAAGTAAAGACAGCATGGGAGCTGTCATTGTGTCACTCATATTCTCAGAGACCTTCCCTTTGAGTCTCTCCCTTCCCTGACTTCTCTAAATCCTCAAGTCTGGATGGCTTTGCCTCCTTCCAGGCCTGTTGGAATCTATCACAGCTGCCAAGGCTGCCAGATCTCCAGCTCTCCAGTTCTGTTGTCTGGGTAGCCCCAAACATTAATGGGTAGCAATAGCCAGCAGAAGTAACATTTCTAAGATAAGACAAAAGGCACACAAGCCCTATTTTTCTACCCTCTCTGCCTTCATCCCCAGAAGCCTTTACATTCCTGGCTCACAGATATAGAGAGTCTGGGGGAGGAGTGGCTAGTTTTTAGTGTTATTAATTCTAGGGGCCAGAAAAGATACTTCCTGCCCCTCCCAAGAGGAGAGGCAAAGCAATGGAGTAGAATCTGTCCTTCTGACATTTTATAGTGGTACCAAGAAGACCCTCCTGACTTAGAGGGCTAGTTTTGTTTGTGGCACGGGTTTCTGTACCAGCCTCTCAACTGGACTTCCTAGTTGCTGCCACAGCCAGAGTAATATTACTAAAACATACTCTGATCACAGCATTCCATGCCTGAGACACACTAATGGCTTTCCACCACTTACAGAATCAACTTCATGCTCCCTACCATGGCCTACAAGGATTCATCTTTTGCCTCTTGCCCTTCACACTCAGTATTTCCAACACACTAAAACTCCTTCAGTTTCATGAAGTTGCCATGGTCACTCACACCACTGGGCGTTCAAACATACCATGCCCTCTGCATAGAAATCTACCCCTCAGGTTAGTTTTCCACTTTTTTCCATCCTTAGACTGACTATGATGGTTCTGCCCTCCACCATCTCTCATCAACACTACTGAAGTCCAAGGGAGTAGCTAAGATGCCAGAGTAGTACGAGGACCCTAGGCCTGCCTCATCCTTCAAACACAGCTAGATAAATATCAAATCATTCTGAATATCCAAGAAATCAATCTGAGGACTGACAGAACAAACTGCACAACTAGAAGAGAGAAGAGGCTGCATCATGGAAGGCAGGAGGTACGGAGATGCAATTTGGAGGAGAAACAGACTGTAGGTGCTGTAGAGGGGAGGAAGCCCTGATGACACACAGAGAGAGGAGGGAAGTGCACAGAGGACTGCACAAGAAAAACATTTCCCCAAAGCCACTGACTGGGAAAACAAGAGAGGCTGATTTTTCTGAGTTTTTACAGCCAGCGGGGCTCAAAGACTGGAGCTCTAGAGGTCTACAGCGTGGCCAGTGTGAAGCCTTGAGGTCATCGTAGTGCTCCTGTGGAGAAGGAGGACAGATAACCTGGGAACAGACAGTGCAATTTGAGGATACCCTGGGACACACTGGGAGAGACCCTTTCCCCTTTCTTTGAGCACATCTGGGAGAAATGACATTGCCTTTCCAGGGACAAAGGAACTGGTGGGCAGAACTTTCCTTCCCCCACCCCTGTTTTGCATAGGTGCAAAAACACTTGTTGAGGTAGGGTAACTGGGACACAGGCTCTTTGCTGAACTTTACTCCAAATCCCATGCTCCTGTGCTTTGGTGTGACTGCCCTTCTCGATCAAACCTGCATCAGTGCCAGTGTAATGAGACCCTCCCCAAGAAGACCAGCATGGGGTCTGGTCATGCCAGGTCCCTAACGTTTGGAGTTTTAAAACTCAAACCACCCGCCTGGGATAGAGCCCAAGGTGCCAAGATAGTGCCCTGCACGGCCGGGCAGGCATGCAACCCAGACACAAACAGTGTGAAAGCAGTGACCTGAAGAATTCCTGGGACACATGAGGGGAGATTGTCCACTCTTCTGCGAAGGCTTCCCAGATAGCAGAGTGCATCCCTTCTCCAGGGACAAGGGAGCTGGCTGATACCATTTCCCTCTTCCACACCTCGAAATAAAATAACTTCAGTAAACAGTACAGTGCCAACATGGGTGGCCTAAACTGCTTAAACCAACTCCCACTCTGCTGCATTCTGCAGGACCTGCTTTTCTCGCAAGTGTGCCTAAGAACCAGAGCAGCAGGCCCTTACCCCAGAAAACCAGCACAAAACCCCCACATGCACCACATCTACTGATCATAGAGTTCTGCAAATAGCATCTAGTGGAAATAACATCAGGTCTCCCTTAACAAGGGGACCAGAGCACACCTAGTTAAAACTCACTGCAGTTTGGCCAGGGTCAAAGCACTCCTCACTGGAGGCAAGCAGAAACTCTGCAGAAGACTGACCTGGGTGAAAGAGCAGCCAAAACACAGTGGCAGAATGCACACAGCATACACCAGAGATACTTACTGAAGTGCCAGGCCCTGGACAGTGTATGTCCTCTTCTTTATAAAGCCATTATTCTGAGGAGCAGGAAGTATAACAGGTTCTCCGAACACACAGAAGAAGACCAAGATGTACACAATATGCTAAGACAGAGGAATTGATCCCAAAATAAAGAACAAGAAGAGGTCAAGGACAGGGATCTCATCAAAAGAGATATAAATAATATGGCTGATTCAGAATTCAAAGCAACAGTCACGTAAAAAAAACTGGGCCTGAGAAAAGCATAGAAGACACCAGGGAGTCCCTTACCCCAGAGATAAAAGACCTAAAAAACTAGTCAGACTAAAATGAAAAATGCATTAGCCAAGATTCAAAATCAAGTGGATGTAATGACCACAGAGATAAAGAAGCAGAGGAAAGAAGTGATGTAGAAGACAAAATTATGAAAAATAATGAAGTTCAAAAGAAGAGGGAAAGAAAAATTTTTAGATCACAAATGTAGAGGTAGGGAACTCAGCGACTCCATAAAGTGTAATCATATTCATAGCATAGAAGTACCAGAAGAAGAAGAGGGAAAAGGGGCAGAAGGTTTATTTGAGGAAATTGTAGCTGAAAAGTTCCCTAATCTGGGGAAGGAAACAGACATCCAAATCCAGGAGGCACGGAGAACCCCCATCAAATCAACAAAAGCAGGCAAAGAACAAGAGAAATCATAGTTAAATTGGCAAAATACAGATATAAAGAAAAACTCCTAAAAGGAAGAAGATGAGAGAAGTCCTTATTTACAAGGGAAGACAAATAAGGTTAGCAGCAGATCTCTACACAGAAACATGGCAGGCCAGAAAGAAATGGCGTGATAAGTCCAACATGGTGAATGGGGAAAATATGCAACCAAAAATACTCTATCCATCAAGGCTATCACTAAGAATAGAAGGAGAGATACAGAGTTTCCCAGAGAAACAAAAAGTAAAGGAGTTCCTGACCACTAAACCAGCCTTGCAAGAAATATTAAAAGGGGCTCCTTGAATGAGAAAGAAAGACCAAAAGCAACAAAGACTGGAAAGGAACAGAGAAAATCTCAGGAAACAATGGCAAAACAAGTAATAAAATGGCACTAAATTAACATCTATCAATAATTACTCTGAATGTAAATGGACTAAATGCTCCAATCAAAAGACATAGGGTGTCAGGAGGGATTAAAAAACACAACTTATGTATATGCTGCCTACGTGAGACTCATTTTAGAGCCATAGACATCTGCATATTGAAAGTGAGGGGATGAAGAACCATCAAGCTAATGGACATCAAAAGAAAGCCAGAGTAGCCATACTTATATTGGACAAACGAGATTTTAAACCAAAGACTACAAGAAATGAAGAAGAGCACCACATCATAAGAAAGGGGTCTATTCAACAAGAAGATCTAACGATTATAAATATTTATGCCCCCAACATGGGAGCACAAAAATATATAAAACAACTAATAACAAACATAGAGAAATTCATTGATTGTAGTACAATAGTTGGGGCTGCTAACACCCCACTTACAGCAATGGATCATCTAAACAAAAAATCAACAAGGAAACAATGACTTTGAATGAAACACTGGACCAAACGAACTTAACAGATATATTCAGAAGATTTCAACCTAAGGCAGCAGAACACACATTGCTTTTGAATGCACATGGGACATTCTCCAGGTTAGATCACATACCAATTTCAAATCAGTTCTCAAAGTACAAAAAGACTGAGGTCACACCAGTCACACCACCATATTTCTGAGCACAACACTATGAAACATGAAGTCAACCACAAGACAAAATTTGAAAAGGCCACAAATACATGGATATTTAAGATCATCCTACTAAGCAATTAATAGGTCAACCAGAAAATTAAAGAAGAAATTTTTAAAAATACATTTAAACAAATGAAGTGAAAACACAACAGTCCAAAACACTTGGGATGCAGCAAAAACGGTCATAAGAGGGAAGTAAATAGCAATACAGTCCTATCAAAAGAAGCAAGAAAATTCTCAAATACATAACCTAACCTTACACCTAAAGGAGCTAAATAAAAAAGAACAACAAATGAAGCCTAAAGCCTGCAAAAGAAGGGAAATAATAAACATTAGAACAGAAATAAATGATATAGAAAAAAAATCAGCAGAACAGATCAATGAAACCAAAAGCTGTTTCTTTAAAAGAATTAATGAAATTGGTAAACCCATAGCCAGCCTTATTAAAAAGAAAAGACACGTCTCCAAAGGCAAGGGAAACAAAAACGAGAATGAACGTTTGCAACTTCATCAAGATGAAAGCTTCTGTGGAGCAAAGGAAACAGTCAACAAAACAAAGAGGCAACCCACGGAATGGGAGAAGATATTCACAAATGACATTACAGACAAAGGGCTGATATCCAAGAGCTATAAAGAACTTCTCAAACTCAATACCCAAAAAACAAATAATCAAGTCAACAAATGGTCAGAAGACATGAACAGATACTTCTCCAAAGATGACATACAAATGGCTAACAGACACGTTTAAAAATGTTCATTGTCATGAGCCATCAGCGAAATTCAAATCAAAACCACATTGAGACACCACCTCACACCAGTTAGAATGGCAAAAATTACCAAGGCAAGAAACAACAAATGTTGGAGAGTATGTGGAGAAAAGGGAAGCCTCTTATACTGTTGGTGGGAATCCAAGTTGGTACAGCCACTTTGGAAAACGGTGTGGATGTTTCTCAAAAAAAAATTTTTTTAATAGAGCTACCCTAAGACCCAGCAATTGCACTACCAGGAATTTACCCCAGAGATACAGATGTAGTGAAAAGAAGGGCCATATGCACCCCAACGTTCATAGCAGCAATGTCCACAATGGCCAAACTGTGGAAAGAGCTGAGATACCTTTCAGCAGATGAATAGATAAAGAAGATGTGGTCTATATATACAATGAAGTATTAGTCATCAGAAAGGATGAACACCCAACTTCTGCATCAACATGGATGGGACTGGAGGAGATCATGCTAAGGGAAATAAGCAGAGAAAGTCAGTTATCATATGGTTTCACTTGTTTGTGGAATGTAAGGTGTAGCATGTTATAGCATAGGAGAAGGAAGGGAAAAATGAAGGGGGATGGGAATCAGAGGTGAAGATGAACCATGAGAGACTATGGACTCCAGGTCCATAGTATTCAAGGGTTTTAAGGAAGGCATGTATGGCACGGGGCACTGGGTGTTATATGCAAACAATGAATCATAGAACACTACATCAAAAAATAATGTAATGTACTGTATGGTGACTAATATAATGTAATAAAAAAAAAGAAAAGACAAAGGACCCTAATAAATGAAATCACAAATGAGAAAGAAGAAATCACAACCAACATCACAGAAATATAAACAATTGTAAGAGAATATTATGAAAAAATTTATGACAACAAACTGGGCAATCTGGAAGAAATGGAAAAATTCCTAAAAACATACAGACTACCAAAGCTGAAACGGGAAGAAACAGAAAATTTTAACAAGCCCATAGCCAGCAAATAAATTGAATCCATAATCAAAAATCTCCCCGCAAACAAAAGTCCAGGACCAGATGATTTCTCAGGGGAATTCTGTCAAACATTTAAAGAAGAGTTAATGCTTATTCTTCCTAAACTGTTTCAAAAAACAGAAATGGAAGGAAAACATCCAAGCTCCTTCCATAAGGTCAGCGGTACCTTAATTCCAAAACCAAAGACCCCACTAAAAAAGAGAACTACAGGCTAGTATCCCCAGTGAACATGGATGCAAAATTCTCAACAAGATACTAGCAAATCAGATCCAATAGTACATTACAAGAATTATTACAATGACCCCACAATCAAGTGAATTTTATTCCTCGGCTGCAGGGGTGGTTCCACATTCACAAATCAATCAAAATGATATACCACATTAATAAAAGAAAGGACAATACCATATGATCCCCTTAATAGATGCAGAAACAGCATACGACAAAACACATCTAGGCTTGATAAGAACCCTCAAGAAAGTAGGGATAGATGGAACATACCTCAACATCACAAAGGCTATATACAAGAGACCCACAAATAATAATATCCTCAATGAGGAAATACTGAGAGCCTTTCCCCTATGGTCCGGAACAAGCCAGTGGTGTCCATTCTCATCATTACTATTTAACATAGTACTGAAAGTCTTAGCCTCAGCAATCAAACAACTAAAAGAAACAAAGGGGATCTAAATCAGCAGAGGAGAAGTCAAACTTTCACTGTTTGCAGACAACATGATACTCTGTAAAGGAAACCTGAAAGACTCCACCAAAATCTGCTAGAACTAGTGCATGACTTCAGAAAAGTTGCTGATATAAAATCAATGTACTGAGTTGCTTGATACAAAACCAAGGTACAGAAATCTGTTGCATTTCTATACACTAATAATGAAGCAGCAGAAAAAGAAATCAAGGAATCGGTCCCAGTTACAATTACACCCAAAACCAAAATATACCTAGGAATAAACCTAACAAAAGAGGTAAAAGATCTATACCCTGAAAACTATGCAGCACTTATGAAAGACATTGAAGATGACACAAAGAAATGGAAATGTTCATGGGTTGGAAAAACAAACACTGTTAAAATGTCTACACTACCCAAAGCAATCTACACATTTAATGCAATGTCTATCAATATATCAATGTCATTTTTCACAGAGTTAGAACACACAATTTTGAAATTTGTGTGGAACCACAAAAGACCCCAATTAGCCAAAGCAACGTTGAAAATGAAAAGACAAGGTAGAAGCATCACAATTCTGAACTTCAAGCTATTTGACAAAGCTGTAGTCATCAAGACAGTATGGTACTGGCACAAAAACAGATACATAGATCAATGGAACAGAACAGAAAACCCAGAAATGGACCACAACTATATGGTCAACTAATCTTTGACAAAGCGGGAAAGAATATCCAATGGAAAAAAGACAGTCTCTTCAACAAATGATGTTGAGAAAATTGTACAGCCTCATGTAGAAAAATGAAACTGGACCATTTTCTTACCATACAAAAATAAACTCTAAAAGGCTGGAGACCTAAATGTGAGACAGGAATCCATCAAAATCCTAGAGGAGAACACAGGCAGTAACCTCTCTGACATTGGCCATAGCAACAAATGTCCTATTAGATGGGTCTCCTGAGGCAAGGGAAACAAAAGCAAAAATAAACTATTGGTACTACATCAAAATAAAAGCTTCTACACAGTGAAGGAAACAATCAAGAAAACTAAAAGGCAAACTTTGGAATGGGAGAAGATATTTGCAAATGACATATCTTATAAAGAGTATCCAAAATACATAAAGAACTTTAATTTTTTTTATTTTTTGTTTTGTTTTTTCAGTGTTCCAAGATTCATTGTTTATGTACCACACCCAGTGCTCCATGCAGTATGTGTCCTACTTAGTACCCACCACCAGGCTCACCCATGCCCCAACCCCCTCCCCTCTAAAACCCTCAGTTTGTTTCTCAAAGTCCACAGTCTCTCATGGTTCATATCCTCCTCTGATTTTCCCCAATTCACTTTTCTTTTCCTTCTCCTAATGTCCTCCAAGTTATTCCTTATGTTCCACAAGTAAGTGAAACCATATGATAATTGACTTTCTCTGTTTGACCTATTTCACTCAGCATAATCTCCTCCAGTCCCATCCATGTTGATACAAAAGTTGGGTATTCACCCTTTCTGATGGCTGAGTACTATTCGATTGTATATATAGACCACATCTTCTTTATCCATTTGTCTGTTGAAGGGCATCTTGGCTCCTTCCACAGTTTGGCAATTGTGGACATTGAACTTTTAAAACTCAGTTGGATGGTGGGCATTAAGGAGGGCACGTGATGTGAAGAGAAATGGTTGTTATACACAACTGATGAATTACCGAACTCTACATCAGAAACTAATGATGTACAATATGCTGGCTAATCAAATTTAAATTTTAAAAAATTCAGCACACAAAACACGAATAATCCACTTGGAAAATGGGCAGAAAATATGGATAGACATACATACAGATGGCCAATAGACACATGAAAAGATGTTCTACATCACTGCTCATCAGGGAAATACAAGTCAAAACTACAATGGGATATCACCTCACACCTGTCGGGATGGCTGAAGTTAACAACACAGAAAATGACAGGTGTTGGCAAGGATGTGGAGAAAGAGGAACCCTCTTGCACTGTTGGTGGGAATGCAAACTGGTGCATCTACTGTGGAAAGTACTATAGAGGTTCCTCCAAAAGTTAAAAGTAGACCTAAGCTTATGATCCAGGAATTGCAGTACTAGGTATTTACACAAAGGATACAATAATACTAATTGGAAAGGAAACATGCACCTGGATGTTTATCATTACCAACAGTAGCCAAATTATGGAAACAGTCCAAGTATCCATGAATGGATAAAGAAGATGTGGTGTATCTATTTAATGGATTACTCAGCCATAAAAATGAATGAAATTTTGCCATTTGCAACAGATAAGATGGAGCTATAGAGTCTGATACTAAGTGAAATACATCAGTCAGAGAAGGACAGAGAACATATGTTTTCACTCTTAAGTGGAATTGAAGAAACAAAACAAATGAGCAAAGGGGGAAAAGTGAGAGAGACGATCCAAGAAACAGACTCTTAACTATAGAGAAGAAACTGCTGGTTATCAGACAGGAGGAGGGTGGAGGGATGGGTTAAATAGGTGATGGAGATTAAAGTGTACACTTATCATGATTAACACTGAGTAATGTATAGAATTGTTGAATCACTATATTGTATACCTGAAATTAATGTAACTCTGGGTGTTAACTACATTGGAATTAAAATTTTAAATTTAATTTAAAAAATTTTTAAAAGATACCACAAGAAACCTATAGATCGATATTCCTTATGAGAAGAGAATGCAAAAAAGCATCAATAACAAGTACTAGTAACCAAATAAAACAACATCAAAAGGAATATAGACTGTGACCAACTGAGATTTATCTCAGGAATGCAAGTGTGGTTCAATATATAAAAATCAGTGTAATTCACCACATTAGTAGACTGAAGGGAAAAAAATGCATGGCCATCTCAATAGATGGCCTGATAAAAACATTCAACAACCTAGGAATAGAATGGAACTTCTTCAACATGATAAGGGGCATTTATGAGAAATGTACAGCTAACATTATACTCAATGGTAAAAGACTGAACTCTTTCCCTTATGAACAAGAAAAACACAAGGATGCCTGCTTTCATTACTACTATTCAACATTGACTGGAAATTCTAGCCAGTTTAAATAGACAAGAAAAAGAGATAAAGAACACCCAAATTCAAAAGAAGAAATAAAATTATCTCTATTTTCAGATGGCATGCTCCTATATAGAGAAAATCCCATAAAGTCCATGAGAAGGCTACTACAGTCAATAAGTGAATTCAGCAAAGTTGCAGAATACAAAATCAGGACACAAATATCAGTTGTACCATTATACACTTGTAATGAACAACCTAAAAGGAAATTAATCTCCTCCAGTCCCATCCATGTTGATGCAAAAGTTAGGATCATTTCTGATGGCTGAGTAGTATGGATGGAACTAGAGGAGATTATGCTGAGTGAAATAAGTCAAACAGAGAAAGTCAATTATCACATGGTTTCATTTACTTGTGGAATATGGAGGACATTAGGAGAAGGAAGGGGAAAATGAAGGGGGGAAAATCAGACGGGGAGACAAACCAGGAGAGGCTATGGACTCCGAGAAACAAACTGAGGGTTTTAGAGGAGAAGGGGGTTAGGGAGATGGGTTGGTCCAGTGATGGGTATTAAGTAGGGCATGTATTGCATGGAGCACTGGGTGTTGTACATAAACAATGAATCTTGGAACACTACATCAAAAACTAATGACATACTGTATGGTGACTAACATAACATGATAAAAAAATAATTTTAAAATAAAATAAAAGGAAATTAAGAAAGCAATTCCATTTATAACAACATCAACATGAACAAAATACCCAGGAATAAACTTAAGGAAAGAGGTGAAAGACTTGTACACTGAAAACTACCAAACATTGCTGAGAGTAGTAAATAAATGAAAATGCATCCCATGTTCATGGCTTATGAGACTCATTATTGGTAAAAGGTGTCAGAACTACCCAAAGCCATCTACAGATTCAATGCAATCACTATCAACACTCCAATAGGCTTTTTTGAAGAAATGGAAAGCTGCTCCTGAAATTCATATGGAAATACAATAGGCCCAAATACCCAAAACAATCTTGAAAAAGAACAAAGTTGAAGGACTCATACTTTCTGATTTCAAAACTTACAAAACTACAGCAATCAAAATAGTGCAGTAATGCATAGGAATAGATATATAAATAAATGGGAAAAATGAGAGTCCAGCAATAAATCCATACATATATGGCTAATCGATTATCAGTGTGGATGCCTACTCCATTCAATGGAGGAAGAAATAGTGTTAGCAAAACTCAACTATTGTGAAGGGTTTGAAGAGGTGGGGGGGTGGGAGGTTGGGGGAACCAGGTGGTGGGTATTAGAGAGGGCACAGACTGCATGGAGCACTGGGTGTGGTACAAAAACAATGAATACTGTTATGCTGAAAATAAATTAAAAAAATGATTAAAAATAATAATAAAATAAAATAAAAATAACAAGAATAAAAAAACCCCTCAACTATTGTGACTTTAAATTTAGCAATCTATTCTTACACATGACACCAAAAGCACAATCAACAAAAGAAAAAAAATGACTGGACTTCATTAAAAGCTAAAAACTTTGTACATCGAAGAGCATTATCAAGAAAGTGAAAATACAGTGGTCTAAGAAGGTGACATAGGAAGGCTCTGAACTCACCAGCTTCCACAGACAATTTGAAGCTATACATACATACAGAGAAATTCCTCCTGAAGAACTGAGGGCTGTTTGAATAGCTTCTGCACACACTCAAAAACAAAACAAAACAAACAAACAAAAACAAAAAAACAAAAGAAAAACAAAAGAAAAAGATACAGGGGGAGGAGCAAGATTACAGAGGAGCAGGACACCTAAATATCACTGGGTCCCAGGAATTCAGCTAGATAGTTATCAAACCATTCTGAACACCTACAAAATCAAAAGGAGGTTGAAGAGAGGAATAGCAACAATTCTATCAAAAGAAAAGCAACCATTTTCTGGAAGATAAGGTGTGTGGAGAAGTGAATCCGAGGCAATAAATGGGAAGATAAACTGTAGGGGGAGGGGCCAGCTCCCCGCAAGCAGTAGAGCAGCAGAGCACAAAATCAGAACTTTTAGAAGTCTGCTCCACTGAGAAACGTCGCTTCAGAGGCTAAGCTGGGGTTGGAGCCTTCACAGGGGCAATGTCGTCTCTGGTCCCCTGGCGTCACAAAAAGACCAGGGGTGTCTGAGTGTGGCAGAGCTCTCAGGTATCAGAGTGAGAAGGCCAGCTGCAGAGATGGAGCTGAGGAGTGTGCTCTCAGCTTGCAGTTACCTTAAACCATGATCTGCGGCACAGTTGGGCCACTCTTCTTCCAGGAGGGACCCCACAAGTGGCAGACCCAGGGATACTCACCTTCCTCCTCCAGCAGGAGTGGCGGGGGGAGCATGCTACAGGAATCTGCTGGGTTTGGAGACTCCAAATGGGGTCATGCGCCAGAGATAGAAACACTCAGTCACAGGCCAGGTGAGCACGGAGCGTGGCCAGAGACCAGGGAAACAGGAGTGATTGACTGATTTTCTCCGAGAGCACACTGAGGAGAGGGACCCTGAGCTCTCAGCTCCTCTGGGGCTGGAGATTAGGAGGCCGCCATCTTCATTCTCCTCCTCCAAAGCTGTATGTAAAGCGTTCAGGGAACAAAAGCTACAAGAGCAAAACCGAGCAGATTACTTAGCCTGCCCTCTGGCAAGGGCAGTGCAATTCCACCTCCGGCAAAGACATTTGAGAATCATGGCATCAGGCCCTTCCTCAGGAGATCAGCAAGAACATCCAGCAAAGATCAAGTTCACCAATCAATGAGAACTGCAAAACTAAAGAGCTACAGGAATACAGCCCATAGAATTCATGGCTTTTTCCCCATGATTCTTCAGTCTTTGAAACAAATTTTTTTCAATTTTATTTTTTTCTTATTCTATTTTTAAAATTTTTCTTCTTTCCCATTTTAACCTTGTTTATTTTTTTATCCTATCAATACCTTTTTTAATCATTTTTTTAATTTATTTTCAGCATAACAGTATTCATTGTTTTTCTACCACACCCAGTGTTCCACACAACCCGTGCCCTCTCTAATACCCACCACCTGGTTCCCCCAACATCCCACCCCCCCACCTCTTCAAACCCTTCAGATTGTTTTTCAGAGTCCATAGTCTCTCATTGTTCACCTCCCCTNTCAGATTGTTTTTCAGAGTCCATAGTCTCTCATTGTTCACCTCCCCTTCCAATTTCCCCCAACTCCCTTCTCCTAACTCCCCATGTCCTCCATGCTATTTGTTATGCTCCACAAATAAGTGAAACCATATGATAATTGACTCTCTTTGCTTGAATTATTTCACTCAGCATAATCTCTTCAATACCTTTTTAAAAATCTTTTTAAATTTTCATTGTTATAGTCATATTCTATCCCTTTATTGTATTTAGTTTTATTTTTTGTATACGTATATTTTTCTTTCTTTAAAATTTTGGGATACAGTTTCTTCTAACAGGTAAAAATATACCCTAAATCTAGCATATGGCTTTGTACTAGTCTCCAGCCTGATCAAACTCTCTCCTTTTTCCCCCCTCTTTTTTCAAACAACTTCTTATCACTTCCGTTTTTAAAATCTTTTTAAATTTTCATCTTTACACTCATATTCCATCTCTCCATTGTGTTTATCCTTATTTTTGTGTATATATATAAGTTTTTCCTTCCTTAAAATTTTGGGAGGCAGTTTCCTCTAATAACCAAAATACACCCCAAATCAAGTGTGTGCCTCTATTCTATTCACAACTCTCTCTCTCTCTCTCTCTCTCTCTATATATATATATATATATATATGTATATATATATATATTCTATTTCTAATTTTATATATATATATTTTTTTCTCCTTTTTTATCCTGGTTTTGGGTGTCTTCTCATTTGATTAGTGTATATTTCTCTGGGGTAGTTGCTACCATTTAAATATTTTATTCTGTCATTCATCTATTCTTATCTGGATAAAATGACAAGGCAGAAAAACTCACCTCAAACAAACAGAACAAGACACAGTACCAATGGCTAGGGACCTAATCAATATGGATAATAGTAAGATGTCAGGACCAGAGTTCAGAATGACGATTATCAAGATGCTACCTGGGCTTGAAGAAACCATGGAAGATACCAGAGAATCCCTTTCAGGAGAAATAAAATCCCTTTCTGGAGAAATGAAGAAACCAAAGTCTAAACAAGTCGAAATAAAAAAGCTATTAGTGAGGTGCAATAAAAAAAAAAAAGGAGGCTCTTGCTACTAGGATAAATGAGGCAGAAGAGACAATTAGTGATATAGAAGACCAAATGATGGAGAATAAAGAAGCTGAGAAAAAGAGAGATAAACAACTACTGGCTCACAAGGGGAGAATTCGAGAGATAAGTGATACCATAAGATGGAACAATATTAGAATAATTGATCCCAGAATAAGAAGAAAGAGAGCGGGTGGCAGAAGGTATATTGGAGCAAATTATAGCAGAGAACTTCCATAATTTGGGGAAGGAAACAAACATCAAAATCCAGGAGGCTCAGAGAATCCCCCTCAAAATCAATAAAAATAGGTCAACACCCCATCATTTAATAGTGAAACTTACAAGTCTCAGAGACAAAAAGAAAATCCTGAAAGCAGCTCAGGACAAGACATCTGTAACCTACAATGGTAGAAATATTAGACTGGGAGCAGACCTATCCACAGAGACCTGACAGGCCAGAAAGGACTGGCATGATATATTCAGAGAACTAAATGAGTAAAATATGCAGACGAGAATACTATATCCAGCTAGGCTGTCATTGAAAATAGAAGGAAAGATAAAAAGCTTCCAGGACAAACAAAAACTCAAAGAATTAGCAAACACCAAACCAGCTCTACAGGAAATACTGAAAGGGGTCCTCTAAGCAAAGAGAGAGCCTAAAAGTAACAAACCGGAAAGGAACAGACACAATATACAGTAACAGTCACCTTAAAGGCAATATAATGGCACTAAATTCATATCTTTTAATAGTTACCCTGAATGTAAATGGGCTAAATGTCCCTATCAGAAGATGTAGGGTATCAGAATGGATGAAAAGCCAAAACCCATCCATATGCTGCCTGCAAGAAACTCGTTTTAGATCCAAATACACCTCCAGATTTAAAGTGAGGGGGTGGAAAACAATTTACCATGCTAATGGACATCAAAAGCAAGATGGGGTGGCAATCCTTATATCAGATAAATTAGATTTTAAGCAAAAGACTATAATAAGAGTTGAAGAAGGAAACTATTTCATACTTAAGGGGTCTGTCCAACAAGAAGATCTAATAATTTTGAATATCTATGCCCCTAACAAGGGAGCAGACAATTATATAAACCAATTAATAACAAAATCAAAGAAACACATTGACAATAATACAACAGTAGTAGGTGCCTTTAACACTTCCCTCACTGAAATGGACAGATCATCCAAGCAAAAGATCAACAAGGAAATAAAGGCTTTAAATGACACACTGGGCCAGATGGACATCACATATATATTCAGAACATTCCATCCAAAAGCAACAGAATACACGTTCTTCTCTAGTGCACATGGAACATTCTCCAGAATAGATCACATCCTGGGTCACAAATCAGGTCTCAACCGGTACCAAAAGATTGGGATCATTCCCTGCATATTTTCAGACCACAATGCCTTGAAACTAGAACTCAGCCACAAGAGGAAAGTTGGAAAGAACTCAAACACATGGAGACTAAAGAGCATCCTACTAAAGAATGAATGGGTCCACCAGGAAATTAAAGAAGAATTTTTTTAAAAATTCATGGGAACAAATGAATATGAAAATACAACTGTTCAACACCTTTGGGACACAACAAAGGCGGTCCTGTGAGGAGAGTACAAAGGAATGCAAGCCTTCCTCAAGAAACAAGAAAGATTTCAAGCACACAACCTAACCCTACACCTAAAGGAGCTGGAGAAAGAATAGCAAAGAAAATCTAAACCCAGCAGAAGAGAAATAATAAAGATCAGAGTAGAAATCAATGAAATAGAAACAAACAAACAAGCAAACAAAAGCCAGTAGAACAGATCAACGAAACTAGGAGGTGGTTGTTTGAAAGAATTAATAAGATGGATAAGCCCCTGGCCAGACTTCTCAAAAAGAAAGGAGAAAGGGCCCAAATTAATAAAATCATGAGTGAAAGAGGAGAGATCGCAACCAACGCCAAAGAAACACAAACAAGTAAAGAACATATTATGAGCAACTATACACCAGCAAATTTGACAATCTGGAAGAAATGGATGCATTCCTAGAGATGTATAAACTACCAAAACTGAACCAGGAATAAATAGAAGACCCAAACAGACCCATAACCAGTAAGGAGATTGAAGTAGTCATCAAAAATCTCCCAACAAACAAGAGCCCAGGGCCAGACAGCTTCCCAGGGGAATTCTTCCAAACTTTTAAGGAAGAATGAATTCCTATTCTCCTAAAACTGTTCCAAAAAATAGAAATGGAAGGAAAACTTCCAAACTCATTTTATGAGGCCAGCATCACCTTGATCCCAAAACCAGACAAAGATCCCATCAAAAAGGAGAATTACAGACCATTATCCCTGATGAACATGGATGCAAATATCCTCACCAAAATACTAGCCAATAGGATCCAACAGTACATTAAAAGGATTATTCAGCATGACAAAGTGGGATTTATTCTGGAGCTGCAAGTTTGGCTCAACATCTGCAGATCAATCAATGTGATACAATATATTAATAAAAGAACAAGAACCATATGATACTCTGAATAGACGCTGAAAAGGCTTTCGACAAAGTACAGCATCCTTTCTTGATCAAAACTCTTCAAAGTGTAGGGATAGAGGGTACATACCTCAATATCATCAAAGGCATCTATGAAATACTAACAGCGAATATCATTCTCAATGGGGGAAAACAGATCTTTTCCCCTAAGGTCAGGAACACAGCAGGGATGTCCACTATCACCATTGCTATTCAACATAGCACTAGAAGTCCTAGCCTCAGCAATCAGACAACAAAAAGAAATAAAAGGCATCTGCATTGGCAAAGAAGAAGTCAAACTCCCACTCTTTGCAGATGATATGATACTTTACGTGGAAAATCCCAAAGACTCCACTCCAAAACTGCTAGAACTCATACAGGAATTCAGTAAACTGTCAGGATATAAAATCAATGCACAGAAATCTGTTGCATATCTATACACCAACAGCAAGACAGAAGAGAGAGAAATTAAGGAATTGATCCCATTTACAATTGCACCCAAAAGCACAAGATACCTAGGAATAAACGTAACCAAAGAGGCAAAGAATCTGTACTCAGAAAACTACTACATACTCATGAAAGAAATTGAGGAAGACACAAAGAAATGGAAAAATGTTCCATGCTCCTGGATTGGAAAAACAAATATTTTGAAAATGTCTATGCTACCTAGAGCAATCTATACATTTTTAAATTTAATTTTATTTTTTTCAGTGTTCCAAGATTCATTGTTTATGCACCATAGCCAGTGCTCCCTGCAATAGGTGCCCTCCTTAATACCCACTATGAGGCTCACCCAACCCCCCACCCCCTCCTCTCCAAAACCTTCAGTTTGTTTCTCAGAGTCCACAGTCTCTCATGGTTCATCTCCCCCTCCAATTTCTGCCAACACATTTCTCCTCTCCTTCTCCCAATGTCCTCCATGGTATTCCTTATGCTCCACAAGCAAGTGAAACCACATGATAACTGACTCTCTATGCTTGACTTATTTCACTCAGCAATCTGCACATTTAATGCAATCTCTATCAAAATACCATCTATTGTTTCCAAGGAAATAGAACACATAATCCTAAAATTTATATGGAACCAGAAAAGACCCTGAATAGCCAGAAGAATCTTAAAAAAGAAGACCTTCACTGAAAGCATCACAATTTCAGACTTCGAGCTCTATTACAAAGCTGTAATCATCAAGACAGTATGGTACTGGCACAAAAACAGACACATAGATCAATGGAACAGAATAAAGGGCCCAGAAACGAACCCTCAACTCAATGGTCAACTGATCTTTGACAAATCAGGAAAGAATGTCCAATGGAAAAAAAAAGACAGCCTCTTCAACAAATGGTGTTGGGAAAATTGGACAGCCACATGCAGAGTAATGAAACTGGACCATTTCCTTACACCACACACAAAAATAGACTCAAAATGGATGAAAGACCTCCATGTGAGACAGGAATCCATCAAAACCCTGGAGGAGAACACAGGCAGCAACCTCTTTGACGTCAGCTGCAGCAACTTCTTCCTAGAAATACCGTCAAAGGCACGAGAAGCAAGGCAAAAATGAAGTATTGAGACTTCATCAAGATTAAAAGCTTTTGCACAGCAAACAAAACAGTCAACAAATGCAAAACTCAAGTTACCTAATGGGAGAAGATTTTCCCAAATGACATATCAGATAAAGGGCTACTATCCAAAATGTATAAAGAACTTATCAAACTCAAAACCCAAGGAACAAATAATCCTGTGAGGAAATGGGCAGAAGACATGAACCAATATTTCTGCATATCATCAACAGACACTTGTAAACGTGCTTAACATCACTTGGCATCAGGGAAATACAAATCAAAACCACAATGAGATACCACCTCACACCAGTCAGAATGGCTAATATTAACAAGTCAGAAAGACAGATTATTGAGCAGATGTGGAGAAAGTGGAACATTCCTACACTGTTGGTGGGAATGCAATCTGGTGCAGCCACTCTGGAAAATATCATGGAGGTTCCTCAAAAAGTTGAAAATAGAGCTACCCTAGTGACCCAGCAACTGTACTACTGGGTATTTACCCTAAAGATATGAGTGTAATGATCTGAAGGGGCAAGTGCACCCAAATGTTTATAGCAGCAATGTTTACAATAGACAAGCTATGGAAAGAACTTAGATGTCCATCAACAGAAGAATGGATAAAGAAGATGTGGTATATATATACAAAGGAATACTATGCAGCCAACAAAAGAAATGAAATCTTGCCATTTGTAATGATGTGGATGAAACTATAGTGTATTATGCTGAGCGACATAAGTCAATCAGAGAAAGACAATTATCATATGATGTCCATGATTTGAGGAATTTGAGAGGCAGAGTGGGGGTTTGGGCTTAGGGAAGGAAAAAATGAAACAAGATGGGATTGGGAGGCAGACAAAACATAAGAGACTCTTAATCTTACAAAACAAACTGAGGGTTCCTGGGGAGTGGGGGTGTCTGGAGAGGGGGCTTATGGATGCTGGGGAAGTTATGTGATATGGTGAGTGCTGTGAAGTGTGTAAGCCTGATGATTCACAAGCCTGTACCCCTGGGGCAATTAATACATTTTATGATAATAAAAATAATTATTATGGAACGTTCTTATTAAACATCTAGTTGATATGTAGATAAAAAAGAATTGTGAGAAAGATTTTAAAAAAAGAGAGAGAGAAAAAGATTGTATCTAAGCAATATATAGGCTGTGAGGTAATATCAGGACTTAATATACTGTTTTCCCCTGGTGTTGGGGTTTTACAGGTTTATGGGGGACCCTGTGGTTGTTGTCCTCTTGTTCTTTCAGCTTCTCTTCTAGGGGTGGGGCCTGTTGTGTTTTTCTTTTTTTTCCAGTCAGTCATTCTTGGGCAGAGTTTCCCTGCCCCCTATCCACGGGTGGGCTCTGTGGAAACCATTTTGGGGGGGAGCTTTTGTTCTCTGGTTGCTTTTCACACTTTTGTTCTCTGGTTGCTTTTCAGAGGGTCAGAGCAATGCAAACTGTTCACATCCTGAGCTCCACCTCAGACAGAAGCCAGTGTCTGCTTCTCTCTGAATCCTCCAGAATACACAGACTCCCCCTCTGCAAGTGCCATTGAATACTGCAGCCTTCCACAGGTGGTCAGCACCCCCAGTGACCCTCCCAGTAGTTGACTGAGACCCCTGCTTTTCTCTGCACTCCCATGCCACCAGAACAGCAAATAGTACCTGTCCAGGCCAGCCTGGCCCCAGGAGCTGTCCTTCCTGGGACTGTGGGCTCCAGTCTTAGCTGGATCCTCTCAGTTACAGTGATAGTAGAGGAAGCTGCAGTGGTAGCAGCAGCCTCCAGCCCCAGAGACCACTGACTCAAGTCCACACAGGGTCCTCTCAAGCATGGGTGGGCAGTGGCTGCAGCCAGTCCTGAGACCTTGGGCTTATGTCTGTGCTTGCAGCCACCTGGTCCCAGGAACTGTCACTTAAGCCTCTTTGTTCTGCTTGAACACTGTTATCTGTCCCTTCCTCTCTCACAGCCACCGGTCTCCAAGCTATTGCTGGTCCCCAAGTGCAGGGCATTTTCGTACTGGAGTATTACTTTCCAGTGGCTAGCTTCTGGTGGCTTCCTCCCCCTTCTGTTTATCCTCTAATATCTGTCTGTGCAATGCCAACTCTGTCTTTTGTACCTCTTGACTGATGATCCTCTGTCCCCATAGAGATCCAGATGTAGTAATCTTACGTCTCAGGCTGATTTAATGGGTGTTCAGAGTGGCTTGGTAGATTTCTAGCTAAATTCAGGGGACTGGTTGAAATGGAGTCTCCCACTCCTCAGTCTTCTTGATGGAACCTCTTTTCTTCTTCTTAGTAATTATTATAGTCTTCATCTTCCAATTTCCTACTTGTATTTGTGGTTGCCTTTGGAAGATATGGCAATAAAGATCGACTGGAAATGGGATAAAACACCTAAAAACTAGTTAGGCTTAAATGAAAAATGCAATAAGCAAGATTTGAAACCAACTGGCTATGATGACCAGAAGGATGAAAGAATCAAAAGAATGAATAAGTGATATACAAGATAAAATTATGGAAAGTAACAAAGCTGAAAAGAAGAGGGAAAGAAAAAAATACTAGATCACGAATGTAGACTTAGGGAACTCAGTGACTCCATAAAATGTAATTGTATTTGTACTCTAGGAATCCCAGAAGAAGAGAGGGAAAGGTGGCAGAAGTTTCATTTGAGGAAATTATAGATGAAAACTACTTGGGGAAGAAAGCAGACATCCAAACCCAAGAGACACAGAAAACTCCCATCAAAATCAACAAAAGCAGACCAACAACAAGATATATCATATTTAAATATTCAAAATATAAAGAAAAACTCCCCAAAGCAGCAAGACAAAAGATGTCCCTGACTTATAAGGGAATACAAACAAGATTAGCAACAGATCTCCACAGAAACTTGGCAGAGCAGAAGAGAGTGGCATGACATATTCAATGTGCTGAATGGGAAAAATATGCAGCCAAGAATACTCTATCCATCAACGCTGTTATTAAGAATAGAAGGAGAGATAGTTTCCCAGACAAAAACTAAAGGTGTTTGGGAACACTAAACTAGCCCAGCAAGGAATATTAAAGGAGACTCCTTGAGTGGGAAGAAAGAAACAGAGAAGATCTCAGGAAACAATGACAAAACAAGTAATAAAATGGCACTAAATTAATATCTATCAATAATTACTCTGAATGTAAATGGACTAAATGTTCCAATCAAAAGACATAGGGTGAGGGGCGCCTGGGTGGCTCAGAGGGTTAAGCCTCTGCCTTTGGCTCAGGTCATGGTCCCAGGGTCCTGGGATTGATCCCCTCATAGGGCTCTCTGCTCAGCGGGGAGCCTGCTTCTCCCTCTATCTCTGCCTGCCTCTGCCTACTTGTGATCTCTCTCTCTGTCTCTCTGTCAAATAAATAAATAAATAAATAAAATCTTAAAAAAAAGACATAGGGTGTCAGAATGGATTAAAAACAAAAATCTTTCTCTATGCTGCCTACATGAGACTAATTTTCGAACTATAAACACCTGCAGATTGAAAATGAGGGGATGGAGAACCGTCTATCATGTTAATGGATGTCAAAAAAAGAAAAAAGCCAGAGTAGCCATACTTAAATTGGACAAATGAGATTTTAAACCAAAGTCTGCAAAAAGAGATAAGGAAGGGCGCCATATCATAACAAAGGGGTGTCTATCCAATAAGAAGATCTAACAATTATAAACATTTATTCCCCCAACTTGGAAGCACCCAAATATATAAAACAACTAATAACAAACAGAAAAGAACTCACTGATAATAATACAATAATAGTAGGGGACTTTAATACCCCACTTACAACAATGGATTGATCATATAAGCAGATCAACAAGGAAACAATGGCTTTGAATGACACACTGGACTAGATGAGCTTAACATATATATTCAGAACATTTCATCCTAAAGCAGAATATACATTCTATTCAAGTGCACATCGGACATTCTCCAGAAACAAATCACCTAGGTCACAAAGCAGGCTTCAAAAAGTACAAGACTGTAATCATACCATGCATCTATTCTGACCACAGTGCTATGAAACTTGAAGTCAAGCACAAGAAAAAATTTGGAAAGACCACAAATACATGGAGGGTGATGAACATCTACTAAGGAGTGAATGGGTTAACCAGGAAATTAAAGAAGCAATAAAGAAATATATACAAGCAAATTATAATGAAAACACAATGGTCCAACATCTTTGGGATGCAACAAAAGTGATAATAAGAGGGAAGTATTTAGCAATACAGGCCTACCTTAAGAAGCAGAAAAATCTCACTTACACAACCTAAACTTACACCTAATAGAACTAGAAGAAGAACAACAAATGAACCTTAAAGCAGCAGATGAAGGGAAATAATAAACACTGGAGTAGAAATAAATGATGCAGGAACAAGCAAACAAATATCCAGTAGAAAAAAACACACCCAGGAGCTGGCTTTTGAAAGAATGAATAACACTGATACCCCCATAGATAGACTTATGAAAAAGAAAGGAGAAATGATACAAATAAATAAAATAACAAATGAGAGAGGAGAGATCACAACTAACATCACAGAAATACAAACAATTATAAAAGAATATTATGAAAAATTATATGCCAATAAATTTGGCAATCTGGAAGAAATGGATAAATTCCTAGAAAGATACAAACTACCAAGGCTGAAACAGGAAGAAATAGAAAATTTTAATAGGCCCATAACTAGCAGAGAAATTGAATCTGTAATAAAAAAAATCTCCCAACTGGTTCAACATCCACAATCAATCAATGTGATAAAATACATTAATGAAAGAAAGAACAAGAACCATATGATACTCTCGATAGATGCTGAAAAAGAGTTTGACAAAGTACAGCAGCCTTTTTTGATCAAAACTCTTCAAGGTGTAGGGATAAAGGATACATTTCTCACTATCATCAAAGCCATCTATGAAAAACCCACAGAAAATAACATTCTCAATGGAGAAAAACAGAGTTTTTCCACTCAGGTCAGGAACATGGCAGGGATGTCCACTATCACCACTGCTATTCAACATAGTACTAGAAGTTCTAGCCTCAGCAATCAGACAACAAAAAGAAATTCAAGGCATCCAAATTGGCAAAGAAGAAGTCAAACTATCACTCTTTGCTGATGATATGATACTTTATGTGGAAAACCCAAAAGATTCCATTCCAAATCTGCTTGAACTTGTACAGGAATTCAGTAAAGTGTCAGGATATAAAATCAATGCAACAGAAGTCTGTTGCATTTCTCTACACCAACATCAAGACAGAAGAAAGAGAAATTAAGGGGTCGATCCCATTTACAACTGCACCCAATACCATAAGATACCTAGGAATAAACCTAACCAAAGAGACAAAGAATCTGTACTCAGAAAACTATAACGTACTCATGAAAGAAATTGAGAAAGACACAAAGAAATGGAAAAACTTTCCATGCTCGTGGATTGGAAGAACAAATATTGTGAAAATGTCTATGCTACCTAAAGCAATCTACACATTTAATGCAATCCTTGTCAAAATCCCATCAACTTTTTTCGAAGTAATGGAACAAATAATCCTGAAACTTATATAGAACCAGAAAAGACTTTGAATACCAGAGGAATGTTGAAAAAGAAAGCCAAAGTTGGCGGCATCAGAATTGAGACTTCAAGCTCTATTACAAAGCTGTCATCATCAAGGCAGAAATCCCTCAGAGATCCCAGAAATGGACCCTCAACTCTATGGTCAACTAATCTTCGACAAAGCAGGAAAGAATGTCCAGTGGAAAAAAAGACAGTCTCTTCAACAAATTGTTTTGGGAAAATTGGGCAGCCACATCCAGAGGAATGAAACTGGACCATTTCCTTACACCACACACAAAAATAGACTCAAATGGATGAAAGACCTCAATGTGAGACAGGAATTCACCAAAATCCTTGAGGAAAACACAGGCAGCAACCTCTTTGACCTCAGAAATACAAACTTCTTCCTAGAAACATTGCCAAAGGCAAGGAAAGCAAGGGCAAAAATGAACTATTGGGACTTCATCAAGATCAAAAGCTTTTGCACAGTGAAGGAAACAGTTAACAAAACCAAAAGACAACTGACAGAATGGGAGAACATATTTGCAAATGACATATCAGATAAAGGGCCAGTATCCAAAATATATAAAGAACTTATCAAACTCAAAACCCAAAGAACAAATAATCCAATCAAGAAATAGGCAGAGGACATGAACTGATATTTTTGCAAAGAAGACATCCAGATGGCCAACAGACACATGAAAACGTACTCCACATCATGGCATCAGGGAAATACAAATCAAAACCACAGTGAGATACCACCTCACACCAGTCAGAATGGCTAAAATTAACAAGTCAGGAAATGACAGATGCTGGCGAGGATGCAGAGAAAGGGGAACCTTCCTACACTGTTGGTGGGAATGCAAGCTGGTGCAACCACTCTGGAAAACAGCATGGAGGTTCCTCAAAAAGCTGAAAATAGAGCTACCCTATGACCCAGCAATTGCACTACTGGGTATTTACCCTAAAGATAAAAATGTAGTGATCCAAAGAGGCACATGCACCTGAATGTTTATAGCAGCAATGTCCACAATAGCCAAACTATGGAAAGAACCTAAATGTCCATCAACAGATGAATGGATAAAGAAGAAGTGGTATATATATACAATGGAATACTATGCAGCCATCAAAAGAAATGAAATCTTGCCA
>NW_019154163.1:5869229-5879794 GCF_002288905.1 Enhydra lutris kenyoni | reverse complement strand
ACTGTTGGTGGGAATGCAAGCTGGTGCAACCACTCTGGAAAACAGCATGGAGGTTCCTCAAAAAGCTGAAAATAGAGCTACCCTATGACCCAGAGATTGCACTACTGGGTATATACCCTAAAGATACAAACGTGGTGCTCTGAAGGGGCACATGCACCTGAATGTTTATAGCAGCAATGTCCACAATAGCCAAACTATGGAAAGAACCCAGACGTCCATCAACAGATGAATGGATAAAGAAGAAGTGGTATATATATACAATGGAATTCTATGCAGCCATCAAAAGAAATGAAATCTTGCCATTTGCAATGACGTGGATGGAACTAGAGGGTATTATGCTTAGTGAAAAAAGTCAATCGGAGAAAGACAACTATCATATGATCTCCCTGATATGAGGAAGTGGAGATGCAACGTGGGGGGGTTGGGGAGTAGGAAAAGAATAAATGAAAGAAGATGGGATCAGGAGGGAGACAAACCATAAAAGATCAATCTCACAAAACAGGCTGAGGGTTGCTGGGGGGGAGGGGGGAGGGAGATGGTGGTGGGGTTATAGACACTGGGGAGGGTATGTGCTATGATGAGTGCTGTGAAATGTGTAAACGTGGTGATTCACAGACCTGTACCCCGGGGATAAAAATACATTATATGTTTATTAAAAAATTAATTTAAAAAAGTGCTGCCTAACCACTCCCAAGTACTATGAAACTATTTACCTCATTTTGGTGGGTTTTTTTTTTTTTTTTTTTTGGTACACTGTACATCTATCAACAAAATCTAAGGTCATATTCACTTTTTAAAAAGCTGAAAACAAATAAAAAAATGATTATTTAAAAAAAAGTAATTGCATGTCAAGATGAGTTATAAACTGACTCCTATTTGAAATAATTTTAAAACTGGGCAAAATATATGAAACAAAGATTTTCTGACATTGTATGTTAGGTAGTACAGGATAATGAGCTCTAAGAAAAGAATAAAACAAGGTAAGTCCTGTAATTGTTCCAACTTATTACCTGCAGAATTTCCACTGAGTCAAGAAGCTAAATTTGGGAGTCAAGTCAAGTCAAGGTGGCAAGAGTTCTCAGAGCAAAGTACCTGAAAAAAGAGGGAAGTTGCAGAGAAGGAGCCCTAGAGATCTGTAGAGAGTTGACCCAGGCAGTTTCAGCTGAAAACTTAATGCATGTAAGCAAGAAAACAACCTAAGCTCAGGGAAAGAACCATTTAAGAGAACTAGAGGGAACAGTCTCCAGAGTTCACATGGGGCCAATCATAGTTTCTGTTCCCACTAGGCAGAGTGGAAGAACCATGCATATGCATCAGACATTGGGTAGAGTATCCAGAAGGATATTGGGTCAAGTAGCAAAGAAAGATTATTCTTAGACTAAAGGTTGCTCTCATTCCACCTTAAAAAATGAAAAGCAAACCTAGAAAGGATCAAATAATTTCTAGGCAATTTAACTGCATTTCAGAATAAACCCAAAAGAAGAAATCAAAAGGGAAATTAGAAAATATTTTGAACGCAATGAAAAATTTTAAGTATCAAAATTGGTGAGAAGCAGCTAAGAATGCTGAGAGGGAAATTATATGCTTAGCATTTACATACAATAGAAGAAAGACTCCAAATCAGAAACCTCAGCTTAACTTTAAAAACTAAAAGCAAATGACAAAATTAAACCTAGAGTAAACCGAAGAAAATAAAGATCAAGCAGAAATCAATGAGGGGAACCTGGGTGGCTCAGTGGGTTGAGCCTCTGCCTTCCGCTCACGTCATGATCTCAGGGTCCTGGGATCAAGCCCTGCATCAGGCTCTCTGCTCAGCAGGGAGCCCGTTTCCCCCTCTCTCTCTCTCTGACTGCCTCTCTGCCTACTTGTGATCTCTTAGTCAAATAAATAAAATCTTTAAAAAAAAAAAAAAAGAAATCAACGAAATAGAAAATACGAAAGCAATAGTGAGAATCAAACCCCGATAGGGTTTTTTGAGTAGATAAACAAAAGCAGTAAACGTCTAGCCAGACCAATTAGTGGAGGGGTTAAAAAAAAAAGTCACAATCTGACAGACAGAATAACTACAGATTCCACAAGCACTACAAGGATAATAAGGAAACGTTATAAGGGGCACCTGGATGGTTCGGTCCTCAGTCGGTTAAACATGGTCTTGGGATGAGCCCCACAGAGGGTTCCCTGCTCAATGGGCAGTCTGCTTCTCCCTCTCCATGTGCTCGTGCTCTCACTCTCTCAAATAAATAAATAAATCTTTTTTAAAAAATTTACAAAGAAAATAATTCTACATAAACTTTTCCAGAAAACTGAATACAGGAAAATACTTTATAATTTACTTTAATGAGGCCAGAATTATCTTTAAACCAAAATCAAACAAAGACACTAAAAGCTGCAAAAGACCCTCATGAAATATGCAAAAAATCTTACAGTGTTAACAAATCAAATCTAATAACGTTTAAAAAGAAAAGTCCATAATGAGCAAGGTTTATCTCAGAAATGTAAGATTATTTTAATATTTTAAAATTGGTTAATTTAATTAGCCATATTAGCAAACTAAAAAAAGACCATGATCATCTGAATAAATGCAGGAAAAGGATTTAACAAGATCCAACATCCATTCCTATTAAAAACTCTCAGTTAATGAGTAACAAATAGTATTTCCTCAACCTGATAAAGGGCATCTATAAAAATCCTACAGCTACTAAAATGCTTAGTGTTGAATACAGAATGCTTTCCCCATAAGATCAGAAATAGGGCAAATGGTTATCTATACTCAGCCCTTTCACTGTTTTACCCTTTTACATTTTATTGAAGGTTCCAGTTGGTACAGTAAGTCAAGGGATAAAGGGCATCTAGACTGGAATGGAAGATCTTTATTCATATATGCCATGCTTACCAAGGTTGAAAATCATACAGAATCCATGAAAACTATCAGAATTAATAAGGACAGCAAAATTTCAGGACAAAAGCAAAATAAAAATAACTCTACTGTATTTCTAGATGCTAAACAATGAGAAGTTGAAGTTGAAAAATATCATTTAAAATAGCAGAAAATATGAAATAATTAACACAAAATGTGTGTAAGACCTTAAAACTAGAAAACATTACTGAAAAAGATTAAAGACCTAGAGAGATGGATGTACATCTGTGTTCACAGAGTGAATAACTCAGTATTACTAAGATGTCCATTCCCCCAAACTGATCAATTGATCAATCAGTTTAATACCAGTCAAAATCCCAGCAGGCTTTTTGGTTGAAATTGGCAAATTAGGGCGCCTGGGTGGCTCAGTGGGTTAAGCCACTGCCTTTGGCTCAGGTCATGATCCCAGGGTCCTGGGATCGAGTCCCGCATCAGGCTCTCTGCTCAGCAGGGAGCCTGCTTCCCTCTCTCTCTCTCTCTGCCTGCCTCTGTCTACTGTGATCTCTCTCTGTCAAATAAATAAATAAAATCTTTAAAAAAAAAAAGAAATTGGCAAATTATATTAAAACTTATATGGAAATGAAGAAAACAGAATAGTTAAAGCTTTGGAAAAAAGATTTTATTTCAAATCTTATTACGAAGCTATAGCAATCAACATTGTGTGTGTGTGTGTGTGTGTGTGTGTGTGCGTGTGTGTGTAGTCAATGGAATTCTGACCACGGTACAAAAGCAATTCAATAAAGAGGAAATAGTTTTTTACAATAAACGGTACTAGAACAAATGAACAGCCATAGCAAAAAAATAAGACTTTACTTTGACCTCCCACAAAATACAAAATTTAACTAGAAATGAAACCCAGAACTAAATTTGAAAGTGTTAAAACTATAAAATTTCTACAAAAAGACCTGGGAGAAATCTTCACACCTTGGGTATGGAAAAGGTATCTTAAAGGGCACAGAGAGCACAAACTATAAGAGAAAAAAAAGAATAAACTGGATTTCATTAGAATTCAAAAGTTCTGATCGTCAAAAGACGTTGCCATAAAAATGAAAAAGCCACTGAGAAAAAATATATATATTTGTGAGAAACCTGTCCAACAACGACTTGTGTTTAGAATATATAATGAAGTCCTATCACTCAATAATAAACCCAATAAAAAATGGGCAAAGATTTAAGCAGATGCTTCACCAAAATTTATCTAGAAATAAGTACATTAGAGGCACATTTTGAGTCACCAGGAAAATGCAAATTCAAACCACAATGAGATACCACTACTAGAGTGGCTAAAATTAAAATGACTGAACATACCAATATCCAGTGAGGCTACAGAGCACCCAAAGTCTTTCTACACTGCTGACGGCTAAGTAAAATGATATAATCACTTTATACCTCTACCATACAGCTCAGCCATTCCACTCCTATCCAACAGAAATGAGAGCATATGTTCACATAAAATTTTGCACATGAAACCTCACAGCAGCTTCACTTATATAAAACAAAAACTGGAGAAATCCAATGTCCATTACTGAAGGAATAAATAAATTATTAAAGGGCAATAAAAGAGACATGCATCAATATGGATGAATCTCAATTACACTAAGTAAGGAAATACAGGGGAAAAAAAGAAAAAGAAAAATTATGTACTCTATAATTCCACTCACATAAATTCGAGGAAATGCAAACTACCTGATGGCTAAAGACAAAAAGCAGGTCAGTTATTGTTTTGTGGCCTCTCACATTTTTGTAAATGTGCCATGAGTGCTTTAAGAAAATATATACCTTCTAATTGTTGGGTATATAGTTCACTTATTTTCACTAAAGTTTGTTCACTTTGTTGTCCTATATTCTTTTAAATTTTTTGTTCTAACTACCAATCACAGAAAAACAGTTGTTAAGATGCCCGTCCTACTTTTGTCAATTTGTTAACTTTTCCCTGTAGTTCCATTGATTTTTTTATTTATATATCTCAAAGCTATAGATTTTGCAAAACTTTATAACTGCTACACCTTCCTAGTGAGTTTTTCCTCCTTTCATTAGGTCAGAAAATATTAGGGATCATAAAGTCTATTTTAATATTAGTAAAGCTACATCAGCTTTCTTTCTGTTAATTTCTATACATTTTCCCTTTCTTTTACTTCCAATTCTTTGTATCCTTAAGATTAAGTGGGTCCCTTGTAAACATGTATCTAGATTCTTTTTCTATAAGATTTATTTGTGTGTATGTGTGTGTGTGTGTGTGTGTGTGTGTGTAGTGGAGAGGGTCAGAGGGAGAGAGAGAGTCTTTTAAGCCGACTCTGCACTGAGTGTGAAGCCTAACATAAGGCTCGATCCCAGGACCCCAACCAAGATGATGACCTGAACTGAAACCAAGAGTCACACACTTAACTAACCAACTGTGCCACCCAGGCATCCCTAGATTCTCTTTTATTTCAGTCAGACAATGTCTGTGCTAATTACTGAACTTAGTCCATATACATATACAGTAATTATTCACACATTTTGAAATATTTCTATCACTTTATTTTGTACTTTCTGGTTACTTTGATTTTTCTGGTTTTTCTTATTCTTTTTATTTTCTCTCCTTTTCTAACTTAAATTTTACAGATCAGGTTTCCTTTATTTTTTTATCCCCACTACTGGCTGAAAACTTAAATAACCTATTTATGTAGAGGTTACCCTTAAAATTCTATCCTTAAAGCCAAAAGTTAACGAACGTTTCTATACCTTTGCTGAAGAAGAACTGTGAAACATTTGAACTTTAATCATATAACCTCAACCTAAATGTTACTTTTGTCCAGTATTTCAGTTCAATTTTGTTTAATAAACTACTCCTCCATGACAGATTATCTAGATGCATCTATATCTTTACAGATTACTTTGATCAGTATTTACTCTCGAAACTCAGTTTATGGGTTCAATTTTCTTTTTCCTTAAGTACATCTTGTGTAAGTTTTTCCAGTGAGGATGAGTGGTAAAATCCCTTAGCTTTGCTTTTCTGAGAATAACAACATCTTCATCATAACTACATGATGTGGAGAGAGGAGTCAAGATGGCTGAGGAGTAGCAGACTGAGAGGACATCAGGTCCCAAGAGTTCAGCTAGATAGTTATCAAACCATTCCAAACACCTACAAACCCAACAGGAAATTAAAGAAGAGCAGCAATTCAAGAAATAGAACTACTTTCTGAAAAGTAAGACATGCGGAGAGGTGAATCCGAAGCAACAGGAAGATAGACCCCAGGGGGAAGGGCCAGTTCCCGGCAAGCAGCAGAGCACAAAATCTGAACTTTTAGACATCTGCTCCACTGAGGCACATTGCTTCAGAGGCAAAGTGGGAGTAGAGTCCTCACAGAGACGAGGTGATTTCAGGTCCCACGGGGTCATAGAAGGATTGGGGTGTCTGAGTATAGCAGAACTCACAGGTATCAGATCAAGGAAGCCAACTACAGAGCTCTCAGTTTGGGGTTACCTTAAACCGTGATCCATGGTACAATCAGGCGACTGCTCTTTGAGCAGGGACCCCACAAAATCTGGGGAGACTCGCCTTCCATCTCTGGAGGCAGGAATCTGCTGGATTTGTAGATGCCAAACAGGGCCATGTGCCAGAGACAGAAATGCTCAGTCACAGGCCAGGTGAGCTCGGAGCACAGCTGGAGACCAGGGAGATGGGAATGATGGAGTGCTTTTCCCTGAGGGCCTACTGGGGAGTGGGGCCTCGAGCTCTTGGCTCCTCCAGGCTGGAGATTGGGAGGCTGCCATTTTTGTTCCCATCCTCCAGAGCTCTATGGAGAAAGTTCAGGGAACAAAAGCTCCCAAGAGCTAAACGAGCAGATCACTTGGCCTGGACCCTGGCAAGGGTGGCACAGTTCCCGTGAGCAAAGACATTTAAGAATCACTACAACAGGACATCAGCAAGAACATCCAGCCAAGACCAAGCTCAGTGATCAAGGAGAACAGTGGAATTCCAGAGGAGGAGAAAGCAAAGCATGGAATTCATGGCTTTTTCCCCATGATTCTTTAGACTTGCAAAGTTAATTAAATTTTTTTAATTTTATTTTTTTCTTATTCTCATTTTTTTAACTTTCCCCTTTCAACATTTTTTAAGTAGTTTATCTTTACAATATGTTTCTTTAAAAAATCTTTTTAAACCTTCATTATTATTTTATCCTTCACTGTATATAACTTTATTTTTTGTATACATATAGGGTTTTTTCTTATAAAAAATTTTGGGATACAATTTCTTCCAAGAGGTCAAAATATACCCTAAATCTACCACAGGGATTGCTCCAGCTTGAGCAAATTCTCTCTACTTTCTTATTCGTTCATTTTCCAACCAACTTATCTTATTAATTCCTTTTTTAGAATTTTTTTCTATTTTCATCTTTACAGTCATATTCCATCCCTTCATTGTGTTTACTCTTATTTCAGTACATATATATATATGTTTTTCTTTCTTTAAAATTCTTGGAGGTACTTTCTTCTAAGAGAATGAAATACACCCAAAATCAAGTGGGTGGCTCTGTTCCATTCACCAGTCTAATATATATATATATATTATATATATAAATATATATATATATTTAATTTTTTAAATTTCTTTTTGCCCCTTTTTTTTCCTCCCCCCACTTGGGGATATTTTCTGATTTGGTCAGCGTACATTTTTCTGGGGTCATTGCCACCTTTTTAGTATTTTATTCTTTCGTTCATATATTCTTACCTGGATAAAATGACAAGGCCGAAAAACTCATCATAAAAAAAAGAACAAGAGGCAGTGCCAATGACTAGGGACCTAATCAATATGGGCACTGTTAATATCTCAGATCTAGAGTTCAGAATGATGATTCTCAAGGTGCTAGCTGGGCTCCAAAAAGGCATGGAAGATATTAGAGAAAACCTGTCTGGAGAAATAAAATCCCTTTCTGGAGAAATAAAAGAACTAAAATCTAACCAAGTTGAAGTCAAAAAAGCTATTAATGAGGTGCCATCAAAAATGGAGGCTCTTACTGCTAGGATATTTGAGGCAGAATAGAGAATTGGTGATATAGAAGACCAAACGATGGAGAATAAAGAAGCTGAGCAGAAGAGAGACAAACAACTATTGGACCAAGAGGGGAGAATTTGAGAGATAGGTGATACCATAAGATGAAACAATATTAGAATTGGGATTCCAGAAGAAGAAGAAAGAGAGGGGGGCAGAAGGTACATTGGAGCAAATTATTATAGAGAATTTCCCTAATATGGCAAAGGGAACAAGCATCAAAATCCAGGAGGTGCAGAGAACCCCCCTCAAAATCAATAAAAATAGGTCCACAATTTGTCATCTAATAGTAAAACTTACAAGTCTTAGTGACAAAGAGAAAAATCCTGAGAGCAGCTCGGGACAAGAAGTCTGTAACATACAATGGTAAAAATATTAGATTGGCAGCAGACCAAATCAGGTCTCAACCAGTACCAAAAGACTGGGATCATTCCCTGCATATTTTCAGACCCTGTGCTCTGAAGCTAGAACTCAATCACAAGAGGAAAGTTGGAAAGAACTCAAATACATGGAGGTTAAAGAGCATCCTACTAGAGAATGAATGGGTCTACCAGGAAATTAAAGAACAATTTAAAAAATTCATGGAAACAAATGAAAATGGGAACACAACTGTTCAAAATCTGTGGGACACAGCAAAGGCAGCCCTGAGAGGAAAGTATATAGCCATACAGCCTTTCTCAAGAAACAAGAAAGGTCTCAAGTACACAACCTGACACTACACCTAAAGGAGCTGGAGAAAGAACAGCAAAGAAAGCCTAAACCCAGCAAGAGAAGAGAAATCATAAAGATGAGAACAGAAATCAATGAAATATTAACCAAAAGAACAGTAGAACAAATCAAAAAAACTAGGAGCTGGTTCTTAGGAAGAATAAATAACATTGAAAAACCCCTGGCCAGACTTATCAAAAAGAAAAGAGATAGGGCCCAAATAAATAAAATCATGAATCAAAGAGGAGAGATCATAACCAACACCAAAGAAATATGAACAATTATAAGAGCAACTATATGCCAGCAAATTGGACAATCTGGAAGAAATGGATGCATTCCTAGAGACATATAAACTACCAAAACTGAACCAGGAAGAAATAGAAAACCTGAACAGACCCATAGCCAGTAAGGAGATTGAAGCAGTCATCAAAAATCTCCCAAAAAACAAGACTCCAGTGCCAGACGGCTTCCCAGGGGAATTCTACCAAACATTTCAAGAAGAATTAATACCTATTCTCCTTGAAACTGTTCCAAAAAATAGAAACAGAAGGAAAACTTCCAAACTCATTTTATGAGGCCAGCATTACCTTGACCCTAAAACAGACAAAGACCCCATCGAAAAAGAGAATTACAGACCAATATCCTTGGTGAACACAGATGCAAAAATTCTTGCCAAAATACTAGCCAATAAGATCCAACAGTACATCAAAAGGATTATTCACCATGACCAAATGGGATTTATTCCTGGGCTGCAAGCTTGGTTCAACATCTGAAAATCAACCAATGTGATACAATACATTAATAAAAGAAAGAACAAGACCCATATGATCCTCTCAATAGATGCTGAAAAAGCATTTGACAAAGTACAGCATCCTTTCTTGATCAAAACTCTTCAAAGTGTAGGGATAGAGGGTTCATTCCTCAATATCATCAAAGCCATCTCTGGAAAACCCACAGCAAATATCATCCTAAAAGGAGAAAAACAGAGCTCTTCCACTAAGGTCAGGAACATGGCAGGGATGTCCACTATCACCACTGCTATTCAACATAGTACTGGAAGACCTAGCTTCAGCAATCAGACAACAAAAAGAAATTAAAGGCATCCAAATTGGCAAAGAAGTCAAACTCTCACTCTTTGCAGATGATATGATACTTTAGGTGGAAAACCCAAAAGACCTCATTCCAAATCTGCTAGAACCTGTATAGGAATTCAGTAAAGTGTCAGGATATAAAATCAATGCACAGAAATCAGTTGCATTTCTATACACCAAGAAGAAGAGAGAAGAAAGAGAAATTAAGGAGCCAATCCCTTTTACAATTGTACCCAAAACCATAAGATACCTAGGAATAAACCTAACCAAAGAGGCAAAGAATCTGTACTCAGAAAACTATAAAGTACTCATGAAAGAAACTGAGGCAGACACAAAGAAATGGAAAAGCATTCCAGGCTCATGGATTGGAAGAACAAATATTGTGAAAATGTTTATGCTACCTAAAGCAATCTACACATTTAATGCAATCCCTATCAAAATACCATCAACTTGGAGAGGAGTCAAGATGGCGGAGAAGTAGCAGGCTGAGACTACTTCAGGTAGCGTCAGATTAGCTAAATAGCTTATCTAAAGATTGCAAACACCTACAAATCCAACGGGAGAGCAAAGAGAAGAACAGCAACTCTAGAAACAGAAAATCAACCACTTTCTGAAAGGTAGGACTGGCGGAGAAGTGAATCCAAAGCGACAGGAAGATAGACCGCGGGGGGAGGGGCCGGCTCCCGGCAAGCAGCGGAGCAACGGAGCACAAAATCAGGACTTTTAAAAGTCTGTTCCGCTGAGGGACATCGCTCCAGAGGCTTAACCGGGGCTTCACCCCGGTTAAGCCTCTGGAGCGATGTCCCTCAGC
>NW_019154163.1:5867251-5869219 GCF_002288905.1 Enhydra lutris kenyoni | reverse complement strand
GAGAAGATATTTGCAAATGACAGTACAGACAAAGGTTGATATCCAGGATCTATAAAGAACTCCTCAAACTCAACACACACAAAAGAAGCTTTTTATCTTGATGAAGTCCCAAAAGTTCATTTTTGCTTTTTGTTCTTTGCCTTTGGAGACATGTCTTGAAAGAAGTTGCTGTGGCCAATGTTGAAGAGGTTATTGCCTATGTTCTCCTCCAGGATTTTGATGGATTCATATAGCAATACAGCCATGTGGCAGAATACAAAATCAATGCACAGAAATCAATTGTTTTTCTATACACTAACAATATAATTATAGAAAGAGAAATTAAGTAACTGATACCATTTACAATACCACAAAAAACCAAAATGTACCTAGGAATAAACCTAACCAAAGAGGTAAATGATCTATACTCTAGAAACTACAGAACACTTATGAAAGCAATTGAGAAAGACACAAAAACATTCCATGCTCATGGATTAGAGAAATAAACATTGTGAAAATGCCTATGCTGCCCAGAGCAATCTATACTTTCAAAGCAATCGCTATTAAAATACCATTGGCATTTTTCAAAAAACTGGAACAAACAATCCTAAAATTTGTATGGAACCAGAAAAGACCCCGAATCACTATGGGAATGTTGAAAAATAAAAAAACAAAGCCTGGGGCATCACATTGCCTGACTACATGCTATATTACAAAACTGTGATCACCAGGACAGCATGGTATTGGCATAAAAACAGACACATATGGAGCAGAATAAAGACTCCAGAAATGGACCTGCAATTCTATGATCAACTAATATTTGACAAATCAGGGGGAAATATCCAATGGAAAAAAGACAGTCTCTTCAATAAATGGTGCTGGGAAAATTGGACAGCTACATAAAGAAGAATGAAACTGGACCATTGTCTTATACCATACACAAAGATAAACTCAAAATTGAAGATATAGAAATACATTTTTTAAGATGGAAATCAGATGCAGGTTAGCACAGCTGAAAGAGCTGAAAAGCAAGTGCCTGTGGCAGAGGTGGGGATGCGAAATGAGAAGGAAGATAATGCATGCCACAGAACTCCTGGAAAGCTCAGAAATTAGAGATAGCAGTGACTAAAGAAAACAGGGGTGCATCAGGAGCCTGAAAACAGAGGGCTTGGTTGTATGTGTGTAAGAAGTGTTGTTAGAACACTCTCAGGTTCCTTCCCTCATCCTGCTTAGCCAGAAAAATACAATTTCCCTACTTTGGCAGGAGACTAAATGTTTGTTTTTAAAAATTGATCCATAGAAGCCCCCAGGCCCAGATGTCCCAGGTAGAATGGGAGGTAGGGAAAGAGCATTGCACTATATGAAATTTCAAAATAAGAACATAAGCAGCCAGATATGTATTTTCCAGATAGAAAATTGGAGAATTCATCTCTGAAAAAACTGGAACTACTCCCAGAGAAAAGACCTATGATTATGCCATTTGAAGGGGGTCCCCAGTAAGCTAGCCAGTTTCTCAGTCATCTTAAAGTGAAGATCACCAGTTGATAAGCCCTTCCCTATAGGAAAGCCACCTATATTAAAGACAAAGAACAAAACAAGCAATTCAAGTAAAACAGGTGAAATAAATAGCAGAAGGAAACTTTTGTTATTCTCAGGGTTCTAAGGTATTGTAAACATGAAATTAAACCAGGATGCTACAAAAAAAAATAAACATTTAGAAACCAAAGAGAAGTTAAACAAATATCCTATATCTTCTTATAATACCTTTCTAGTTTACTTTTTATATTTGTATCTCAAATCCTATGGAATTCTTCTATATGGTACAAGTTGGATATCTGAATATATTTCCTAAATATTGACAGATGACTACCCAATACCAATTTATTGAATAATCCATACACACAGACCTTTGTTCACATTGATTCTTTCCTTAGTATAAAATCTTATAATTATAACTACTAGTTTTAAGGGCAAGAACAACTTTAAAGT
>NW_019154163.1:5739911-5867241 GCF_002288905.1 Enhydra lutris kenyoni | reverse complement strand
TGTGTGTGTGTGTGTGTGTGTGTGTGTGTGTGTGTGTGTGTGTGTGTGTTTTGTTTTCTTTTCTTTTAAGATTTTATGTATTTATTTGACAGAGAGGATCACAAAAAGACAGAGAGGCAGGATGAGAGAGAGGAGGAAGCACGCTCCCCGCCGGTAAGAGAGCCCGATGCGGGGCTCGATCCCAGGTCCCCGGGATCATGACCTGAGCCGAAGGCAGAGCCTTTAACCCACTGAGCCACCCAGGTGCCCCCTTTAAAGTTTTTTAAAAATATTCTCAAATTGTCCCCTAGAAAAGTTGTACCAATTTTCATTCCATGAACAATGTATGAATGCATATTTCCTACAACCATACCAACACTAAGTATCATTACCTTTATTGATTTTATAAGTCAATAATGGTATTCCTTTATTTAATTTTTTCTCTTAATTACTTTCGGTACAGCAAGATGTGGGGCTAAATTCCAGTGATGTTATAAATTCAGTAGTTCCCTGTGACTTCTTTTCTGACCTTGTAATTTCTTTTTTTGTCCTACTTTTGTCCCCATTTGCACATGCTCTTGAGTGCTGTTTTATACACGGGATTATGGGACTGATCTTAGAAGTAGATAGCTATGTGATATAAGACATCTTCAATTAAAAAGTCTTCACACCATTTCTGAAGTAAAGTTTGGCAATGTATTAAAATTTGAAAAACATATACCCTTTGACCCAGTAATTCTCATTAGGAGAATGTGATCTAAGGAAAGGAAAAAATCAGAACTGTGCAAAGATGTAGGTATAAACTATGCATTCAGCTATTTTGACAAGTGTTATTTCAGGAAATAGACACGATAGCTCTTCTGTCATGCTGGAGATGTGTTTAACAACACATGTAATAAAGATGCTTTTAAAAGCAGAATCAGGGGCCTGAGCCCCTGGGTGGCTGAGCCTGGGTGGCTCAGTGGGTTAAAGCCTCTGCCTTCGGCTCAGGTCATGATCCCAGGGTCCTGGGATTGAGCCCCGCATTGGGCTCTCTGCTCCGCGGGGAACCTGCTTCCTCTCTCTCTCTGCCTGCCTCTCTGCCTACTTGTGATCTCTGTCTATCAAATAAATAAATAAAATCTTTAAAAAAAAAAAGCAGAATCAGAGGTGGGGGGATGGGGCAGCTGGGTGATGGACATTAAAGAGGGTATGTGCTATGGTGAGCACTGTGTATTGTGTAAGACTGATGAATCACAGACCTGTACCCCTGAAACAAATAATATATTATATGTTAATAATTTTTAAAAGTAGAATTAGATATACAACTGCAGAGAACAAACTGATGGTTGCCAGAGGGAAGGAAGTGGGTGAAGGGAAGCAGGAGATACAGGCTTTCAGTTATGGAATAAATAAATCATGGGAATAAAGGCACAACATAGGGAATATAGTCAATGATACCGTAACAGCATGATATGGTGACAGATGATAACTACACTTGTGAGCACAGCATAACATAATAGAGTTGTTAAATCACTGTTGTACTTCTGAATCTAATGTAACACTGTCCATTATGCTCAAATAAAATAAAATGAGTTTATAAGAATAAATAAGTGAATAAAACTTTTCAACGTTGTTCATAAAATTAAAAAGCTAAAAAATAATTAAATGCCATCAATAGGAACTGGTTATTTCCATATTTTGGCTATTGTGGCTAGTGTTGCTATAAACTTTGGGGTGCATGTGCCTTTTCAAATCACTATTTTTGCATCCTTTTGATAAATACCTAGTAGTGCAATTGCTGGGTCATAGGGTAGTTCTATTTCTAACTTTTTGAAGAAACTCCATATTGTTTTTCAGAGTGGCTGCACCAGTTTGCATTCCCACCAACAGAGTTAGAGGGTTCCCCTTTCTCCACATCCTCACCAACATCTATTGTTTCCTAAGTTGTTAATTTTGGCTGTACTGACTGCTGTGAGATGGTATCTCATGGTGGTTTTGATTTATATTTCCTTGATGATAAGGGAGAACCCAAATGTACATTGACTGATGAACGGATAAAGAAGATGTGGTAATATATATAATGGAGGGGGAGACTAGATGGTGGGGAAGTAGGAGGAGGTGCCATTTCAACCTGTACCCTAAACTGAGCTGATTACCTACTAAAGAACTCTGATCACCCATGAAATCAGCCTGAGATCAGAATTATACACATCTGGATCTCTACAGGGGCAGAAGACACCAGTGGGCAGGTAAAGCGGAGTGGGAACGTTGGACTGATATTGGAAGATAAACAAAAGGGGGAGGGAGCCACCAGAGGCGTCCCATTGGAAAGTAATACCCCAATACGAGAGTGCCCTGCGTCTTGGGACCAGCATTAACTTGGAGTCTGGTTGAAAGCACTCAAAAAGAACAAAGGATCACGGGGGGAAATTGTGGGACTCGGGGTGGTTAGGGATAGGGGCTTAAGTTCCCGGACCCAGGACAGCCACCCCTGGCGCTGAGCCAGAGAGAGTGCAGCGGAGAAACGAGGTTTTGGTCCCTGAGTCGCCAGCATGCCTGAGAACGTGTGGGGTCCGGCTCCTGTAAGGGGCTGGGACCTTCGCCAGCTGGCAGAATGCTATGCCGTACTATCAGAGCCTGAGGCGCGCACCCCACACCCTCCCCTGAGAGAGGTGCATGAAGGCGCCAGCCCAGTGCTCTCAGACCCGGAAAAACCAGGCACTCCCAGCCCGGGCCAGCAGGAAAATCTCAGCGTGTGATCACTGCTTGGAACCTCTCTGGTGGTCTGGAGCTGCCCAGACACCACTGCTGCCATGGTTTTGGTTACAAGCAGGAGTTCCTGTGTCCCCAGGGACCGCGACTCGGAACCTGCTCTGCCAGTGGCCAAGGGGGAATTTATGTGCTCTGGAGCACTCACAGGGGAACAGACTGAGGCTTCTCTCTGAGAGGGAGGTCGGGGTGCAGTTTGCTTTCCTCTAAACCTCCAAAAACCATCAAAAGCTGTCAAGGTGAGAGAAAAGAAACAAACAAACATAAAAACCTCCAGAGAACAAAAGCCTGAAAAACCAGTTTCCTCAAAGCCCAGCCCCTTGAGGGGGGCAGGAGGACTTAACTCAGGGAGCATCATTGACTGAAAACCCACGCATCAGGCCCCTCTCCCAGAAAACCAACCAGGAAAAAAAAAAGACAACAAGAGAACAACCACCAATACTTCTTAGATACAACTTTTGGTTTTGATTCATTCCCACTATTCTGGTTCATTTTTTTTATATATAGATTATTTTTTTAACCTACTTACCATCACAGTGAGATGTCCAGTACATCAAATTCCATAATAACCTTTTAACCTGAACCTTTTGATACATATACCCATGAATTTTATCTTATTTTAGCTTAGTTTATTCTTTTTTTATTTTTATTTTTTAATATTCATATAGAGTTAAACTTCAAGGTAATCCCCTGTCCCCAACCTATGCTAACCCTACAGGTAAAGCAATTTTTAATCCCCCTTTATCTTAGGAAAGTTGAGTCCTTTAACAAAGATATCAAGATACATTCAGGAAGAATCAAAATAACCTTCCTTGCCCACACTGAGAATTTATAACCACTCTCCCATCTTTTACTTCCACCAGTGTTTCTGTGTATTTGTGTTTGTCCTGATAGCATATAAATCTTATACTTGGGGTTCTTTTTGAGGAGGTTCTTTTTTTTTTTTTTTTTTTTTTTTGCTTTTATACATTTTTTTTTCTCTTGTCATATACTTTTATCAGTGTTTTTGTTAGTATACTTCATAAGTCTTACCCTGGGGCCCATTTGGGCTGAGCCTTCTCTTTTATCTTCCCTTTTTTTCCTGTCTCTCTCTCTCTCTCTCTTTTTCTTCTTTTTCTTTTCTTTTTTCTCTCATTTGGGTGGGGAATCCTGATTGCTCAGAAGCATTCCAGGGTGCACCTTGACTGCACCACAGTCGATACATCCAGCTGTATCCATTCAGCCATCTCTCACCAAAATGACTAGGAGGATGAATGCCCAACAGAAGAAAAATAGAGAGCATGGGCCTTCTGCAACAGAACTAATGGCTATCGACATAGACAATATGTCGGAAAGGGAATTCAGGCTAACAATTATCCAGGCAATAGCTAGGTTGGAGAAAGCCATGGATGACCAAACGGAATTGATTAGGGCAGAACTGAAAGCCACCAGAGATGACGTTCACAATGTTAGAGCAGAACTGAAAGCCACCAGGGATGATGTTCACAATGCTCTCAATGAGTTCCAAACTAATCTAAATTCTCTAAAAGCTAGGGTAACTGAGACAGAAGATAGAATTAGTGATCTGGAGGACAAACAAATAGAGAGAAAGGATCAGAAGGAAGCCTGGAAAAAAACAGCTTAGAAGCCACAAAAACAGAATCAGTGAAATAAATAATGCCATGAAATGTTCCAACGTCAGAATTATTGGAATCCCTAAAGGGGAGGAGAAAGAAAGAAGTCTAGAAGATATAGTGGAACAAGTTCTCCATGAAAATTTTCCCAATCTCGCGAATGGAACAAGCGCTCATGTACTAGAGGTAGAACAGTCTCCCCCCAAGATTATAGGTTCTAAAAAAAATCAAGGCACCTGATAGTAAAATTGAGAAATAATAATTGTAGATACAATTTTTTGAAAGCCACTAGGACAAAGAGGCTCCTTACGTACAGAGGAAAACCCATGAGAATAATGTCAGACCTGTCCACAGAAACCTGGCAAGCCAGAAAGGGCTGGCAAGATATATTCAGGGCACTAAATGAGAAGAACATGCAGCCAAGAATACTTTATCCAGCAAGACTGACATTCAAAATGGATGGAGAGATAAAGAGTTTCCAAGACCGGCAAGGCTTAAAAGAGTATGTGACCACCAAACCGACACTGCAGGAAATATTAAGGGGGGTTCTATAAAAGAGGAAAAATCCTAAGAATAGCATTGAACAGAAATATAGAGACAATCTACAGAAAGAAAGACTTCAAAGGTAACACGATGTAAATAAAAACGTATCTATCAATAATCACTCTCAATGTGAATGGCCTAAATGCGCCCATAAAATGACACAGGGTTGCAGATTGGATAAAATGACAGGACCCATCCATATGTTGTCTACAAGAGACCCATTTTGAACCTAAAGATACACCCAGACTGAAAGTGAAGGGATGAAGAAGCATCTTTCATGCCAATGGACCTCAAAAGAAGGCCGGGGTAGCGATTCTTGTATCAGATAAATTAGATTTTAAACTAAAGACTGTAGTCAGAGATACAGAAGGACACTACATAATTCTTAAAGGGACTATCCACCAAGATCATCTAACAATTGTAAATATCTATTCCCCCAATATGGGAGCAGCCAATTACATAAGAAAACGATTAATCAAGATAAAGAGTCATATTGATATGAATACATTAATAGTAGGAGATCTTACCACACCTCTCTCAGTAATAGACAGATCATCCAAGCAGAAAATCAATAAAGAAACAAGAGCATTGAATGACACACTGGACCAGATGGACCTCATAGATATATACAGAACATTCCACCCTAAAACAACAGAATACTCATTCTTCTCAAGTGCACATGGAACCTTCTCAAGAATAGACCACATACGGGGTCACAAATCAAGACTCAACTGATACCCAAAGACGGAGATTATTCCCTGCATATTCTCAGATCACAATGCTTTGAAACTGGAGCTCAATCACAAGGAAAAGTTTGGAAGGAACTCAAACACCTGGAAGCTAAAGACCACCTTGCTTAAGAATGCTTGGGTCAACCAGGAGATCAAAGAACTTAAAAAATTCATGGGAACCAATGAGAATGAAGACACTTCGGTCCAAAACCTATGGGATACAGCAAAGGTGGTCCTAAGGGGGAAATACATAGCCATCCAAGCCTCCCTCAAAAAAAATTGAAAAATCCAGAATACACCAGCTGTCTCTACACCTTAAAGAACTGGAGCATCAACAACAAATCAAACCAACTCCATACATAAGAAGGGAAATAATCAAGATTAGAGCAGAGATCAATGAGGTAGAAACCAGAGATACAGTAGAACGTATCAATGAAACTAGAAACTGGTTTTTTGAAAGAATCAATAAGATTGATAAACCATTGGCCACACTAATCCAAAAGAAAAGAGAGAAAGCTCAAATTAATAAAATTATGAATGAAAAGGGAGAGATCACAACTAACACCAAGGAAGTAGAAACAATCATCAGAAGTTATTATCAACAGTTATATGCCAATAAGCTAAGCATCTAGATGAAATGGATGCATGAAACTATAAACTCCCAACATTGAACCCGGAACAAATTGACAACCTGAATAGACTGATATCTAGTAACGAGATTGAAGTAGTGATCAAAAACCTACCAAAAAACAAGAGCCCAGGACCTGACGGACTCCCTGGGGAATTCTACCAAACTTTCAAAGAAGAAACAACACCTATTCTCCTAAAGCTGTTTCAAAAAATTGAAGCAGAAGGAAAACTTCCAGACTCTTTTTATGAAGCCAGCATTACCCTGATCCTCAAACCAGGCAAAGAACCCACCCAAAAGGAGAATTTCAGACCAATATCCCTGATGAATATGGATGCTAAGATTCTCAACAAGATCCTAGCAAACAGGATCCGACAGCACATTAAAATGATTATCCAGAGAGAGTCAATTATCATATGGTTTCACTTTTTTGTGGAGCATAACAAATAGCATGGAGGACAAGGGGAGTTGGAGAGGAGAAGGGAGTTGGGGGAAATTGGAAGGGGAGGTGAACCATGAGAGACTATGGACTCTGAAAAACAATCTGAGGGTTTTGAAGGGGCGGGGGGTGGGAGGTTGGGGGAACCAGGTGGTGGGTATTAGAGAGGGCACGGATTGCATGGAGCACTGGGTGTGGTGCAAAAATAATGAATACTGTTATACTGAAAATAAAAAAAAAAAAGATTATCCATCATGACCAGGTGGGATTCATCCCTGGGTTACAAGGATGGTTCAACATTTGCAAATCAATCAATGTGATAGAACAAATCAATAAGAGAAGACAGAAGAACCACATGGTCCTCTCAATTGATGCAGAAAAAGCATTTGACAAAATCCAGCATCCATTCCTGATTAAAACGCTTCAAAGTACAGGGATAGAGGGAACATTCCTGAACTTCATAAAATCTATCTATGAAGGACCCACAGCAAATATCATCCTCAATGGGAAAAAGCTCACAGCCTTCCCGTTGAGATCAAGAACACGACAAGGATGCCCACTCTCACCACTCTTGTTCAACATAGTATTACTGTTCACTTAGTTCAACATAGTATTAGTGTTTTTGTATTTTGAGGTAAATACCCCATAATTCAATTACTGAATCATAGGGTAGTTCTATTTTTAATTTTTTGAAGAACCCCTGTACTGTTTCCCACAGTGGCTGCAGCAGTTTGTATTTCCATCAATAGTACAAGAGGGTTCCTTTTTTTCCACATCCTAGCCAACATCTGTTGTTTCTTGTGTTGTTGATTTTAGCCATTTTGACAAGTATGAGGTGATACCTCATTGTAGTTTTGATTTGTACTTCCCTAATGATCAGTGATGTTGAACATCTTTTCATGTGTCTGTTGGCCATCTGTATGTCTTCATTGGAAAAATGTCTGTTTGTGTCTACTGCCCATCTTTTATTTGGATTATTTGGTTTTGTATTGGTAAGTTTTATAAGTTGCTATGACTGATGTCACAGAAATTACTACCTCTGCTTTCCTCAAGGATTTGTATGGTTGCAGGGCTCACATTTAGGTCTTCAACCCATTTTGAATGTATTTTTTGTGTATGGTGAAAAAAGCTGTCCAGTTTCATTCTTTTGCATGTAGCTGTCCAGTTTTCCCAACATCATTTATGGAAGACACTGTCTTTTTTCCAATAGATATTTATTCCTCCTATGTCAAAAACTAACTGACCATTTACTTATGGCTTCATTTCTGGGTTTTCTATCCTGTTCCACTGATCTATGTGTCTATTTTTGTGCCATAACCATACTGTCTTGATCACTACAGCCTTGTAATATAACTTGAAGTCTGAAATTGTGATGCCTCCAACTTTGCTTTTCCTTTACAAGATCATTTTGGCTATTTGGGGTCTATCATGGATCCATACAAATTTTAGGATTCTTTGTTCTAGTTCTGTGGAAAATGCTGGTGGTATTTTGATAAGGATTGCATTAAATGTGTAGATTGCTTTGGATAGTATAGATATTTTAACAATTTTTTTTCTTGCAGTCCCTGAGCATGGAATGTTTATCCATTTCTTTGTGTCCTCTTCGATTTCTTTCATTGTGTTTTATAGTTTTCAGAGTACAGATCTTTTACCTCTTCGGATAGGTTTATTCCTAGGTATCTTATGGTTTTAGGTGCATTTACAAATGGGATCGATCCCTTAATGGAAGACTGTGTTAATTGGCTAGATTGTGGTAATCATTTCACAATGTATACATATATGTATCAAAATATCACATGCTATACCTTAAATGTATACAATTTTTATTTATCAGTCATACCTCAATAAAGCTAGGAGTGTGGGAAATAAAGACAAGGAAAGAGTTACTCAAATGACACTGAAGAATAAACAAAGAACAGTACAAGAAGGAGAGTATTGTGCCTTAAAATACAAAGGGTGGAAAATCTCTCAAGGTCTACCATACCCTGGAGCTAGCTTTCCTTTGATCTGCATACCAAAAAAGCAGCCTGTGGTTTTAGCAGCTTTTTTTTTAGCAACCATGTCATAATTTTAGCTCATAACTGAGCTTTCTATCATTTGCAATTCCCAAATCTTAGCTATAAGAATTGTAATCCAGTCAGCCTCCCTGTCCTAGACATTTGTAGTTGCAAAAGCAAGACCTATTTTGTTCGTATTTAATGTTATTATGTTTGTTTTGACATACTATACTAGTTTATCCAAAATTTTTTTACATCTTGATTCTGACATTCAACATATTAACGCTTTTCCCCAGCTTTCTGTCAACTTCAATTTAATCATATCACTGTCTATATCACTGTCTATATCTTCATCCATATCATTGATTAAAATGTTGTCTAGAAAAGGAACAAGTCTAGTATAGAACTAGATATCTCTTTTAGACTGTCATAAAACTTAAATCAACTATTTTGGAGTTAAACTTATGGATTCTATGCTACTCCATCATTCAGCCCATGTTTCTTCATTCTATCCACAAAGACATCACAAAGAAATTTTGCAGAAGACAATATACATCATTATTAATATATTCTCTTTGTATAGAAGTCCAGTACCAATCCAAAGAAGAAATCAACCTCCTTTGGTAGGCTAGCTCCTACATGTTCACCTCTTCATTCCACGTGGCAAATAAAGAACATTTAGTCCACACTCACTGCACACTAGAAGTTGTATAGGCCCTTTACATATATTATTTCATCTAAAGTCCTCCCAACAAAACTGGAAGGTGGATACTATTACTCTTCCTATATAAAAAATGGTAAAACTAAGGCTCAGAAATATGAGATGACCAGGGCACCTGGGTGGCTGTCAATTAAGCATCTGTCTTCGGCTCAGGTCATGATCCCAGAGTCCTCAGATAAAGCCCTGTGTCAGGCTCTCTACTGGACAGGGAGTCTGCTTGTCTCTCCCCTCTGCCTTTCCCCCTAGCTCATGCTCCCTCTCCCTCTCTCACTCTCTCTCTCTCAAATAAATAAATAAAATCTTGGAAGAAAGAAAGAAAGAAAGAAAGAAAGAAAGAAAGAAAGAAGAGAAGGAAAGAAAGAAAAGAAGGAAAGAAAGAAATGAACGTGGGATGATCTGTCTGAGATCACACTTCTAGCAAGTGGTCTAAGTAGAATTTAAACATTCAAATGCTAAAAGTTGTGTTCTACTATACCAAGTATCTGATATAAAATTGGTCCTTAATAAATGTTTTTTAATCAGTCACAATGGTCACCCTGAACTCCCTTTATGCCACTGTCACCTACTTCAAAGGACCATATGGCTTCCAATTTAGGGCTGCTTTTCATATGGCCTTTTGCAGCCATATGCACTCTGCTCTCCTGCCCACGTTTTTGCTTCACCAGGGATTTGTCTCAAGAGCAGTAGGGGCTTTTGCAGCCTAATATATGCAAGTTCCAGTCTCCAGATAATCCTTTTGTTATAGTAAAGGATATTATTTCAAAGACAACAGGCAAAAACCACTGTTTGAAGCAAAGAAAAGAGTTAACTTTTTATAGAGGTATGACTAAGGTTGACTATGATGGCTTGTGGGAGGAGTGCCCCAATTTTATTAGTCCAGTGCAAAGTAAGGTGGGGAGGAAAGAGTGCAGGACTTAGATCTAGCCTAGGTTTTGTCATTGATGCCTTGCATGACCTTGGACAAGTCACTGCCCATTTTTCATCCTCACTCATTACCATCTGTAGAAAAAGGGGCTTAGGATAAATAAGGTTACTTTGAGAGCTGACATCTGCAAATCTATGACCTAAATATGCAAGCATGCACACACACACACACACACACACACGAGTGTTAAACAAGCCCTCTCACTTGTGTGATCACCAACCACTTACAAAACATTTTCATAAGGGCTAAATTTAGTGCTTTCTCTCCACTTACCAAAGCTAAGACATGTGATCATTTTTCTTGCAATCTACATCCACTCACAAGAAGAATGCTGTTTTTCATGATGTTACCTAAATTAATTTTTTTTTAAGTGAATGAGACTGGAAGCTGGGCCTGAGGAGTCTGCTTAATTGTATTATTTTAGTAGGTTAAGTTATCTTAGGTGCTCAGGTCTGACTATGATAAGAAAATCTGCCAGTGTTTGAGTTTTATCCCTTAGCACTGAAGGTGGTCTTAGAGTTTGCTGGTCAATGACATAGATTTTTTTTTAATGTCCACATTCTTCCTATTAAGCTTTTGAGCCTATTAGTAAAGGCTCCAGCACTCACCTGGGTCTAAGATTTCCTGGGTTGATATGATAAACCCAGGTAGGTTTCCCCAGACCCTTCAGATATCTCAGCTCCTCTAGCAACCACCTCATCTTCCTCTTCACACTTCAAGATACAAGTGAAGAATATAAATACTTTAGTGCCATTCATAGAACTCCATTTCCCACTGGGAAGCTGGATTCATGATCCTTACACTTATGGAGGAGCAAGCATCATGTGCACTGGTCAGAACAATCAAGTGGGACTTAGAAAGCCTCGCTTCTGGCCCAAATTCTGCCATCATGTAAGTGGCCTTGAGAAATCCATTTCTATTATTTGGGCTTTTAAAGTTCAACCTGGATGGCCCAGTTGGTTAAGCATCTAACTATTGATCTCAGCTCAGGTTTTGATCTCATGGTCATGAGTTCAAGCCCTATGTTGGGCTCCATGCTGGGCATGAAACTACTTTAAAAAATTCATCTGTAAAATCACACAGATGAACTATGTAATCTCTATGGACCTTCTGGTCCTAATAATCATGATTTGTCCACAGAAATATATCCATGTTAGAGCCCCAGAAGTTGGGGCTGTAAATCTAATTAACATCATCTTTAGTACCTCAGAGTTATAAAACTCAGGAATACCATTCACATTGTGGTGGATACCCACCTGAGGCCCTGAGATCATCTGACATTATATTTAAGGGAACCTGACAAATGCTTTTCGAGTATGTTTCCTGCCATGGCATATATGTCTTGGGCCATGTATGCTCGTTTAAAGCCTATTTTCTCACTAACCATTGACATAGGAGTCCCTCACTCCAAAACCTCAGGTACCCACTTCACTGAGAAGGCATGTATCTCTGGACATCTGCCTTGGTCTCCTCCCCAAAAATTCCATGGGAAGTGGCTTCTCTGTTCAAAGGAAGGAGAGCTTGCATTATACAAAAGAAATAAATAGGTTCAATTTGGTTGAAGATAGAACATCTGAAGAAAGCATCTTGGCCTGAATAAGATCAGCAGATCTTTTTCTCCCTAGCATAAAAACCCAAGTACATAGGAGAAAAGAAAGTCACAGAAAGGTAATACTAGGATGCTTTAAGATAAGTGGAAGATTTCAAAAATTTATTTGGGACAAAACAAAAGTGAACCAACTATACCCAGTGAGGGTATGTATCAGAGGGTCATGAGGTATTAATCCAAATGTATCTTTGGCAGAGGTGAGGAAGATATGCTTCACCCAGGGATATGAACTGAAGGAGTGCTACTAAAACATTAAATATGGTTGTAAGTAGGACAGGACCTGTGTACACATCTACAAGCATTAATAAGAGAGACTAGAGCTCTACCAGTTCCAGAGAACTAGAGCTCTACTACATGTTCTGTACATACACATGGACTCTAACTCTGCCAAACAGACTAACTGGCCTTCCATCCATCTTTTATACCCTTGAGCATTTTCCCTCACTGGATTCAGTTTCCCAGTATGTAAATGATGGCACTGGAATGGAATCATAATTTTCAAACTGTTCTGTGGAGCCCTAGGGTTCAAACTCTAAGGCATGGCTTGAACACATGGCTCAATGGCTACCTCATAGATGAGAAAGTTAAAGAGAGGCCAAGAGAGGACAAATCCACAGCCCTTAACACATTTCAACAGAGCAGTTCACCTTCTATCTGTTTTATAAATAGGCTTCCACTTCCAATTGAAAAAAAATTGTTGTGATGCTAAAAATAGTTGGAAAGCTACTGGCTTTCTCGCTTGTTAAGTGCCCTATAAACTCTAATGTTCTTTATGTCTATGAAGAAAGATTCGTAAATAAAGAATTTTTTTCTTGGGAGACTGGTACTCTGCTGAGAAGAAATAACACTAAAAATCTGAAGATGTAGCAAACAATCATCTTTCGCTGAGCTATGCAGATAGATCTCTGGTTAAGTTTTGCCTCCCAGTTGGGTCATGAGATAAAAATATTCTGTGTTTTAATTGCCTCTCTGTGGATGAAATTCCAACTCAAGGAAAACTGATTTAGCTTGAAAGGAGCCTGGATATATGAATGTAAGGGGGCCCCTAGGTTTCAGGTGGAGCTCTGTTCAAGGAAATTAAATGGTGACAAGCATAACCCACACCTCAACTTTCCAGAGCAATTAGTTAATATGCCCACATTTATTTAGTTTATGATTTTAAGGGAAATTTAGATATTTATTTTAAGAGGGAGAAACTGTATATTTTAGCACCATCTGCTGGTATTAAGTTAGCTCTGGAAACCAAATGTCAACTACCTACCTTACTTATAAGCTAAACAACTAGCACTAATTAGTCAAGGTGACTTACTTGTTTCAGTCATATAACCATTTTGAATGATTCACGTGTAAAAATGAGAGTTGTCATCAAAGTGTTTCATAGGAGCCCAGAACTACTGACATCCGCCAAAAGATTGGCAGAAAATGTGACCACCTGCCTAGTAGAATTTGAGGAGCCCCACAAAGGTTATTTCCTGCTCCCAATTTTTCCCCTGCTAGTCAACCCCAGTATTGTCACAACTGTGTTATTTTAGATCCTAAGGCTCTTAGGTCGCCTAAAGACCCAAGGGAAAATACAGTTCCTTCTAGAAAGAGATATATTGTAAGCTTCTAGCATTTATACTTCATGAGGAATTGACTGGCTATTCATTGGTAGTCACTTTCAAGAGGGCTATAACTAGGCTTTGCTCCTGGACACTTTCAGGTTATACCTGTAGTCCTAATATGATTAATAGAACTCTCATTTTCAAATGTGTCCTAGTTTGGGAAGTAAACTATATGGTCATCTTAGCCATAACATTTGTTATCACATTGTACATTTGGGTTTACCATGCCAAACACTGTCAAGGCTGATTAGTTCTTTCGGGCACTATGCCTATTATTCAGAAGACTCCCAGTAAGTATACAGTGTTACCTATGTATGGCTTTATAAGCAAACTTTTATGCAGGCTGGGGTTGGTAGATATAACTTAGAACACAGATAATAATACTTGTGGTTTGCTATTTGTTAAATTGAAAAGTTTAAATACTAGCTAATCACTCATTACTAACAGTTTTATAAGTTTAAAGGCTACAGTGAAGACTAAATTTAAAAAAAAAAACTAGTATCAACTTGATTATATATCAACACCTATAACACATTACTGCATACTAAAAGCAGCAGGGTGACATTTTAAAATATCACTCAATAGCTTTTCCCTTCTTGGTCTTTAATGGTATGGGCCTAGACCAGGGTTTCTCTGCCAAGTATTCTTGGCATTGTAGGAGGTTGTCCAGTGCATTGTAGGATGTTTAGGAGCATCCCTGGCCTCTACCCACTAGACACCAGTAGCACCAACCTCCAGTTGTGACAATCAAAAATGTCTCCAGATTTTGTCAAACGTTCTCTAGAAAACAAAATCCACCCTAGTTGAGTACCATTGACATAGACCTTCTGTGGTTAAAACTAGATCCCAGAGATTATGACTTCTTATAAAGGAGAAGGACCGGTGGCCTATAAGAAAAGTCATTGCTCAGCTCTAAGTTTCTAGGTAGATTTTTGAAAGTTCATAAAAAAGTCATCAATTTTGAAACTCAGCCTTCTAAGGAAAAGAAAAGCTATTCTCAAAATCATAAGGGCTGAGCTGTTAAATTTCAATAACCAAAATTGGAGAACTCTTCATAAATTAAATCATAGAATGAGAATGCAAGTTATAATATATGGAAATGTTCCACCCCACAGGAAAGAGAGAAGCCTTCTAGAACTGGAGAAGAGAGGATGGGGTAAGAGGGAAGAAAAAGAATTGAGACTTGATTCTCTTGGTTTGACTCATGAAATTGAAACTTCCATGTGGAATTGCAGGGAGAGAACCCCAGGTAGGATTGGGGAATAAAAAAAAAATCTAAGCCTTCTGCCCTGCTTCCCCAGCCATAGCCTCAGGATACTAAAAGATTCACAGGGAAGCCCCTAAAGCCCTTGTTCTTTGCACAGTATGGTGTGAAAGCTATGGAGTAGATAGGATTAAAAGAAAAAGCAAGGAAAGTGGGCCTGAGGACATACTTGCATGAGCCTGCACACTTCTGCAGGATGTAGAGAAAGAAGCAGAGGGTTCCTAAGGCCCCATTAGGAGAAAGAGAACATAGAAATACTAAAAGAAACATTAATGAGACAGAAGAGGAGGTACCAAAATATAGGGATCTAGAGAAGGAACTGGCAATATCTGTGGTCCTCAACAGTGAGTGTATGCACAAGGCCCAAAAGATGTGGCCTGATATAATAATAATTATAATAATTGAAGAAAAAAATCACTGTATGAATGGTGTTGGGGAAAATGGACAGAAACATGCAAAAGAATGAAACAGGACCACTTTCTTATACCATATACAAAAATAAATTCAAAATGGATGAAAGACCTAAATGTGAGACAGGAAACCATCAAAATCCTAGAGAGGAGCACAGGCAGTAACCACTGTGACATCAGCCATAGCAACTTCTTACTAGATATGTCTCCTGAGGCAAGGGAAGGAAAAGCAAAAATGAACTATTGGGACTTCATCAAAATAAAAAGCTGCTGCACAGCAAAGGAAATAATCAAAAAAACTAAACAGCAACCTATGGAATGAGAGAAGATACTTGCCAGTGACATATCTGATAGAGGGTTAGTATCCAAAATATATAAAGAATTGATACCACTCAACACCCAAAAAACAAATAATCCAGTTTAAAAATGGGCAGAAGACATGAATAGACATTTTTCCAAAGAAGACTTACAAATGGCTAACAGACACATAAAAAAATACTTAACATCGCTAAACATCAGATCAGGGAAATATAAATCAAATGTACAATGAGATTCACACCTGTCAGAATGGCTAAAATTAACAACACAGAAAACAACAGGTGTTGGCAAGGACGTGGAGAAAGAGGAACCCTCTTGCTCTGTTGGTGGGAATGCAAACTGGTGCAGCTACTGTGAAAAGCAGTATGGAGGTCCTCAAAATTTAAAAGTAGAACCAACTTATGATCCAGCAACTGCAGTACTAGGTATTTTCCCAAAGAACACAAAAATACTAATTCAAAGGGACACATGCACCCTGATGTTTATAGCAGCATTATCTACATTTGCCAAATTATGGGAATAGCCCAAGTGTCCTTTGACTGATGAATGTATAAAGAAGATGTGGTATATAAAGAGACAATGAAATATTATTCAGCCATCACAAAGAATGAAATCTTGCAATTTGCAACAATATGGATGGAGCTAGAGAGCATTATGCTAAGTGAAATAAGTCAGTCAGAGAAAGATATACCATATTTCACTCATATGTAGAATTTAAGAAACAAAACAAATGAACATAGGGAAGAAAAAGAGAGGCAAACAAGAAACAGACTTAACTATAGAGTACAAACAGAGTACTGGAGGAGTGGTGGGCAGGAGGATGGGCTAAATTGGTGATGGGTATTAAGGAGGGCACTTGTAATGGGCACAGGGTGTCATATGCAAGTGATGAATTACTAAATTCTACACCTGGAACTAATATTATAGTGTGAGTTAGCTAACTGGAATTTAAATAAAAACTTGGACTTATGAGGAACCCTCTGCTTCTTTCTCACTGTATGAGTCTGAGCTGGGTTCAGAGCAAAATCAAACTCTGTAATACAAAGGAAAAAATGTTAAATTTTTGTACCATATGTTTTGTGACTATTCAATTTCTATTGCTCCATATTCTTAGAAATTGTAAGAGAGAAAGTGATGAGTGACCTACTTAGTATGCTCCCATTTATATTTCAGAACCTTCAAAATACTTGTCCTGCATCTTTTTCGCACAGAGGGGAAAAAAAAACCTTTCAGCTCCATATGAGTCTTCTCTGCTGTGACCCTGTTTCAGTTGGATAAAGAAAAATTTCCCCCACATTAAAATGCCATATATTTGCATAGGCTGTATGCTCCAGAATGTCTATGGATGAAGCCCTATGGTTTTGCATCCTTGTCAGGAGATCTCTCCACATGTTTCCTCTCCTATCTAATTTCCCTGCTCTTTGGAGCACATGGCTGCATAAAAGTTAATCTGTCTTAGGCTGCTCAAAATTTTCTCTTAAAGATCCTAGCAGTTTATCAGACTTAAGAACTTGATTTCTGCCACAAACTTCTTACATCCTTTTCTTCTTCCCATTTCATACAACAGACAACAAACACATGTTTGAATATGAACAGAACATTACTGGCTAGATAAGTACTTTGTAACAGCCCTCAGGGAGCCTGGACTTGAGCTGAATGATCCCTCTACCTACAGAGCCAAATAAATACCCACAATGTAATCTTATTAGGCAGAGGCTCTGAGGGGAACCAGTTGTGCTAGAAGTATAAGGGAAGAAGAGAAGAGCAGGGGGTGGTTAAATGTGGGGAAAACTCAAACACTGCAAGTTGAGGGTCCCTCGATACATCCCTTAATGGTTTTTTCGGTCACCAGAATTCACATGGCCCCATCAGCCTCTGGCTTTATTTAGATTGTATGCCCTGCCTAGAATGTCTTCCTTCCTTCTTTCTATCTAATAAATCCTTCAAGGCTCAGCTCAAGTATTAGGTTTTCTAGGAAGTCCGCCTTGCCTCCTTTGGCCTCACAGATATCACCCTTCCCTGAAATTCTACACTTATTGTCACTTGGCACTTAGCATAGATTGTCTTCTAATATATCCTGTACTACCATCTTTATCAGTTATTTAATCTTTCCTAGAAGCTCCTTGAGATAAAGGATAGCATACAATGATTTTTCATATTCTCCACAGCAGGTCCACAGTAAACAATATGTGATAAAGACATGTTCACCAACTAATAAAATAAGGGCGTTGGCATAGGAGCAGAATGTCAGGTGGCCATACTTCCTTATAAAAGCTTCATTTTTATACCCCTAACAGAGGACTTTTGCACATGGTAAGGTTCTAATAAAGACTTACTATTTTTTTTTCGTTTTTCATTTTTTTTTTATTTGAGTCTTGTTGACACACAATGTTACATTACTTTCAGGTGTACAACTTCATGATTCCATAACTGTAGATTATGCTATCTCACCCTCTGTCACCATACGGTGCTATTACAATATCATTGACTATATTTCTTTTTTTAAAGATTTTATTTATTTATTTGACAGAGAGAGAGAGATTACAAGTAGGCGAAGAGGCAGGCAGAGAAAGAGAGAGAGGGAAACAGGCTCCCCGCTGAGCAGAGAGCCCAATGCAGGGCTCAATCCCAGGACCCCGAGACCATGGCAGGACCCTGAGACGAAGGCAGAGGCTTTAACCCACTGAGCCACCCAGGCGCCCCTCATTGACTATATTTCTTATGCTCTGCCTTTTATCCCTGTGACTTATTCATTCCACAACAGAAAGCCTGTATCTCCAACTCTTCTTCATCTACTTTGTGCATCTATCACCCCCTTCCTCTCTGGCAACCATTAGTTTGTTCTCTGTATTTCCAGGTCTGATTCTGCTTTTTGTTTATTCATTTGGGTTGGTTTTTTTTTTTTTCAGATTCCACATATGAGAGAAATTATGTGGTTTTTGTCTTTCTCAGTCTGACTTATTTCACCTAAGCATAATACCCTCTAGGCCCACCCATATTGCTTCAAATGGTCCAATCTCATCCTTTTTGTGCCTGAGTCATATTCCAGGCTCTCTCTCTCTCTTTCTTTGTGTGTGTGTGTGTGTGTGTGTGTGTGTGTGTGTGCCACATCTTCTTCATCCATTCATTTATCTATGGATGCTTGAGCTGCTCCCATATCTTGGCTATTGTAAATAATGCTGCAATAAACATAAGGGTGCATATATCTTTTCAAATTAGTGTTTTCATTTTCATTGGGTAAATACCCAGTAGTGAAATTATTGGAACAAATGGTATTTCTACTTCTAAATTTGAGGAACTTCCATACTGCTTTCCATAGTGACTATACCAATTTACCTTCCTACCAGCAGTGTACAAGGGTACCTTTTCCTCCATAACGTCACCAACACTTATTACTTGTCTCTTTTATTTTAGCCACAGCTGTGAGGTAGTATCTCATTGTGGTTTTGAATTGCACTTCCTTGATGATGAGTAATGTTAAACATCTTTTCATGTGTCCATTGACTATCTGTTTGTCTTCTTTGAAAAATTATCCATTCAATTCCTCTGCCCATTTTCTAATCAGATTGTTTGTTATTTTGGTGCTGAGTTGTAGAAGTTCTTTATATATTGTGGATATTAACCCCCTATCAGATATACCATTTACAAATACCTTCTCCCATTCAATAGGTTGGCCTTTTGTTTTGTTGACTGTTTCCTTCACTGTGCAAAATCTTTTATTTTGACATAGGCTTGATAGTTTATTTTTGCTTTTGTTTCCCTTATATTGAGGGACATATCTAGAAAAATGTTGCTATAGTTATGTCAGAAAATTATTCTCTGTGTTCTAGGATTTTATAATTCAGGCCCCACATTTAGGTCTTTAATCCTTTTTGTTTCTGTATTTTTAATTTAATTTAATTTTTTGTGTGTGTTCCAAAATTCATTGTTTATGCACCACACCCAGTGCTCCATGCAAGGCCTGGCCTGACAAGAAGCCATCTTTAGGGTCTGAGACACTGTCCACATTATATAATAACAAAAGCTAATATTGTTTGAGAATATGTGGTAGGCACTCTTATAAGTGCTGTATGTGAATCACATCATTTTAATCATCTCAGACTTAGGAAACAGAGTATAATGCTGATTTTACAGACAAGGAAACTGAAGCACAATAAAGTTAAGTAACTAATCCAAGGTCACACAGCTAGTAAGTAGGAGAGCTGTGATAAAAAACCCATTAGGTCTCCAGAAAACAAGCTGATGGCTGCCAGAATGGGAGGAATGGGCAAAATGGGTAAAGAGGAATGGGAGATACAGGCTTCCAGTTATAGAATCAATAAGTCACAGGGATAAAAGGCAAAGCATAAGAAATATAGTCACTGATATCATAATAACATTGTATGGTGATAGATGGGAGCTGTACTTGTGGTGAGTACAGCATAACCCATAGAGTTGCAGAATCATTAAGTTGTACACCTGAAACTTATGTAACACTGTGTGTCAACTATATGCAAATAATATTTTTAAAATACTTATTTATTTTAGAGAAAGAGCATGGGGCGGGGTGAGTAGCGGCAGAGGGAGAGGGAGAGAGCATCTCAAGCAGATTCCATGCTAAGTGCAGAGCCTGATGCAGGGCTCAATCCCACAACCCTGAGATCATCACCTCAGCTGAAACAAAAAGTTGGAGACTTAATCAATGGCACCACTTAGGTGCCCCTCAAATAAATTTTAAAAAAAATTAAGTCTGACACCAGAGCATGTTCTTTGAATCACTATGTTATAGTGCTGCACTTACTTAAAAGCAGAAAGACAGTATCTACAAATAATTATAATCAGAACTTTAAATGATAGTATCTAAATGATGTGGGTTTTAAAAAAAAGGTTGACAAAAAACAATCTTTTCATAGATACACAGTCAATACCATACAGGCAAGTGTACATGTGATACTGCCACATCTGGGCAAATAAGTTGATACTAAGGAAAGTTGGGGTTATCACCAGTTGCATAGGAGAAAGGTTTTCAACAAGTAAGTTTCTTTAAAGTGGGGAGGGGGACTTAAAGAGATTTAAGTCACATGGCTAATGAACTAAAATACAAATTAAAAGAAAGATGTTTTCAGAGTTCAAAAATGGAGATAACTCTTAGAAAGAGTTTCATAAAGGGATATGTGTGAATTAGATGAGGGGTACCAAAAGGAGATGGTGAGACACCTTCAGGCTAGCTATAGCAAGCAGCCATTACCACCTCTGGGTCAGAAGGTTGAAGGGAAGGCAGAAGTTTAACTAGAGTCCTAAGAGAATATCTACATTGGAGAAGGTTCCCAACAGGAGTTGTAGCATTCTTCAGGCTTCTGCAGAAGCCATAGTTGACCCATATCACCTGGCTGGGAAAAAGCTGTGGAGATCAATGTCCTGACCTTCCTCTCCTCCTATCTCCAGAACTCCTACCAATGCTTCCTATTAGCCAAATCCAGCCAGGCACCAGAGAGTAAGAGAGGGTGTTGATATATTCCATATGGGGTAGCCCCCTGGGGGCACAGATCAGGATGGAGAAGGGTAGAGGGTGCATCTAGAGCAATAAAGTATATCCAGCCCATAATCCACTGGGATTCTAATAACATACTTTCATTTAACTTATTTATTAATTTTGTGAGAACTGAGGTTTTTATATTAGTTCTTTCTGTCCAGAAACCTAGCATATATCTTCATATTTGTTTTATGTTCTTCACTAAATTTTGTAACTTTCTGCACATAGTTCCAAAATTGATTCTTACATATTTATAATTTTTATTGTCTGTTAGATAAGATTAAATTTCCATCCTATTAATCAGTGGCTCTCAGTTATATGAAAAAAGGGAGGGCATCTTTAAAAACAACATTTCTTAGTTTCAAAAGAATGTGAAGTTTTGGTTCCTTCAAAGTGTTTAATTACTCTTATCTGTACCTGTTCAGGTCCTAGCTGCATATTTAGAGCAAGGCCAGTTTTAGCCAATGATCCATAACCTGTAACTCAAATTTATTGAAGCAATTACTTATTGCTGGTAACAAAACACCTCAAAACTTAGTAGCAAAAAACAAACATTTTATTATGCTCACAAATGTTGGGAATAAGGAGTTTGGGCTGGACTAAGCTTGGTGCTTCTACTACTTGACTCTCTCAGGTCACTCATATGGCTACAACTACCTGAAGGTCTAGATGGCCTCACCCGTATGTATGGCAGTTGGTTCTGTCTGTCAGCTGGGCTTCTCAGTGTGGGTTCTCCTCCTCAAGATGGTCAGCCTGGTCTTTTTCATATGGTGGCAGGAGAAATCAAAGGAGCATGAGAAAGCACTACAAATCACAAATTGTTTTTGAGCTTCTCTCTGGTCACATTTGCTACTATTCCAATAGCCAAAGCAAATTACTTGGCCAAGCATCAATATGGGAGGGAACCATAAAAGCACATAGATCCTAGGAGGCATGATTCATTAAGGACAATTACTTTAACAATCTACCACAGCTGTTGATCAGCAGTTAGCCAGATACACCAGTAGCTAGCACAATTGTCTTCTTATTTTCCCATCCTGTCAGGGTTCCTCATGAAAAACTATTCAATGTCTTCCAAAAATAATGCATGGTAGAAATCACAAGAGGAAGAAGGCCTTGAGGTTATAGTCTGGTCTACTTCTGACCTGCTTGTACCACCAAATGCCAACAAAAGGAAAAATGAAACTTAATTACATATTGCAAGTTAAAGAAGCCAGTCTGGAAGGGCTACATACTGCATGATTCCAATTATATGACATTCTGGAAAAGGCAAAACTATGGAGACAATAAAAAGTTCAGTAATTCCCAGGGAATGGAGATGGAGGGAGAGATGAATAGGTGGATCACAAGAGTCTTAGGGCAGTGGAACTATTTGGTATGATATTATAATGTTGAATACATGACATTGTGTATTTGTCAAAAGCCATAAAACTCTAGGGGTGCCTGGGTAGCTCAGTCAGTTAAGCATCTGCCTTCAGCTCAGGTCATGAACCCAGGGTCCTGGGATCGAAACCCACATCATGCTCCCTGCTCAGTAGAGAGCCTGATTCTCCCTCTCCCTCTGCTGCTCCCCCTGCTTGTGTGCATGCTCTTTCTCAAATAAATAAATAAAATATTTTTTAAAGAATCTTAGAGATGTAGCTGAAAAAGGATCCACAAGATTTACAATCTAATTAGATATGGTGAAAAAGAAGTCAAAATGGGCTTTGTATTGGTTTTTTATTGCTGTTGTGCCAAATTACACCACCCATTTATTATTTTTCAGTTCTATTCTGTCTGATATGAGTCTCACTGGGCTAAAATCAAGGTGTCAGCAGAACTATACTCCTTTTTGGAGGTTGTAGGTGAGAATTACTTTCCTTACCCTTTCAAGCTTCCAGAGGCCACCCACATTCCTTGCTTCATGACCCTCTTTCCCCATCTTCACAGCCAGCAGCACTGCATCTCTCTGAGGCTTTCATTCCTAGTCACAACTGCCTGTGACTCTCCCTCGCTGCCTTCTTCCACTTTTAAGGACCCTTGTGATTACACTGGGCTCACCTGGTTAATCCAGGAGACCCTCCCCATTTCAGTCAGTTGATTAGCAACCCTAATTCCTTAATTCCTACAACTTTAATTCTCCTTTGTCATGTAAGCTACAATATTCACAGGTTCTGAGATTAGGACATAGACATCTTTTGCGGTTTGGGAGTACTATTCTTCCAGCCACAGTCTTCAGGAGTTAGAACTTAGGAGCTCAAAAGGATGCTAATACCACTGATGATGATGGAGAAAATAAAAAGAATTCATTTGGATGGGAAGACAACAAGGGTTTGCCAAGTGAAGTGAAGTGTCCAAATGGCAATAATCCCCAGAACCATTGATCTTGAGGATCTAGATCCCAGGAAACTCATCATGACTAGGAACAAGAACTTAGAGAGCTTTATACTTGGAGGCAAACTCTTAAAGCCCTTGAGCCACTGATCTCTTAGTCATTTTAGAAAGGGAATAACAAGGATGAGAAGCTGAAAAAGAAGTGCCCACATCACCATGTATCTAGGCCCAACATGGACAAATATTCATCTTTGGAGAACTGAAAGGAACCAAAGGAAGGCCTAGAGGGCCCTGAAGATGGTGCAACAAAATTCCAAAGGGGACCATTTAGCTGGTCCTTTCAACCACATCTGTGTCCCAGATGTTCCATGTAACCAGAGCACGTGCCCATACCAAAAAGCCAACATTATATGCTCCATGAGGTCTGTGACCAATGTAAAAGTGTGGAGGAACCTGTCCACATGGCAAACCAAGTTTGTTATTTGTGTCACATCAAAGCCAGAGCCTCAATGAATTACTGCCCTCTGAGGTCATTTAATTATGATTAAGTGAACTAAGAACCAGTGTAAATGGCATTTTATACTCCAGTGATTTAAGGTATGAGATGTAGCTGAAGTGAATAAGATTTATGGCCCCAATTCATGCAACCTTACAGTAATTTCATGACACTTTTACTATGAGGCAAGCGATGCCAGCTCTTGAAATAATTAAAAGTACATACCAACTTAAAGACTGGGCTCCAGGCATTTATGGGAAACCAGGAGACAGAATGAGGAGCAGGTTTATTTGTGCCTAATTTACACTGGATAGCAGCAGCTGTTTCTTTTCCTTGCAGCAAAAGTCTTAATTAGGGTGGGAAGACTGAGCCTGAGCAGGCCATGCTGGCTCCAGGAGATCAGACCATACCATACATCTCCAGAAGACGGTTCCTCCCCAAAAGAATTATTCCCTCCCCAAATGAAAAAGGCTTCATATACAAGTAGCTTTCCAAATCCCTCAGCTCATACGCCACTGTCCTCTGCAGATCTCTTTGTGCCCTCAAGATTACCATCCATAGATGCAACGGATCACTGTCCACAGATCCCAAGGGAACTGGCAGAATGGGATACGAGTCAGCCAGAACGTGCCTCATTTACTTTGGGCACTTTATTCCTCACTGCCAGCTATCACTTGCCTCCTGGTATTTATATTTCTTCAAGTTGATGCACCAACTGGTATCTTCTTGGCTTCTGATTTTGCACTCCATCTCATGGATTCTGATCTCATCACTCCAATTCAATGTGGGAGGTCCCATGAACCAAACCCAGACCCAATAAGGGAAGACCTCCATTGCCTTCAGCTTCCCATACTTCCAAGTTAAGAAATTTCAAGTATGAGGATGAATCTTTGCTGTTATAATTGGTTAAGTTCAAATATAGGACAGAATCTTCTCCTGGCAGCTCCTGACCCTCATAACAGTGCCTGGTTATATCAGGCATAAAGAAAACAAAGAGATGAAAAGAATGTTGTTAACCTCTAATGACTAAATAAAACAATATATTTTTATTTATCAGGTATGGAGGAACCTGTCCACATGGCAAACCAAGTTTGTTATTTGTGTCACATTAAACATCAGTTGAAGAGCTTGACTGTTGCAGTATTATCCTAAATAATCTCCCCATCTTTAATCTTGCCCCACTCTAATCCAGTCTCTCTCTCTAAATTGAATAATTTTTCTAAGCAACAAATCCCTTTAAGACACTTTCTTAATAAAACATTTCAGTGGACCCTCATTGCCTATTGGGCAAAGTCTATACTCCTTATCATGGCCAACAATAGAACTTGCCAACCAGTGTGCCCTAAGCCCTAAATAAATTACAGGTACACACAGATATTGATCCCCTCAGCCCTGTGGAGAGGCCCAGGGCAGATGATCCCCAGAGACTTTGACCTTAGGAAGAGAAGTCTTTTGACTTACAAACAAGGTCAGCAATAGACCTTTCAGAACTTTGATGCTTCCCTCCTTCTTTAACCACTTTTTTAGCTCTAAGTGCGTGCACGCGCACGCACGCACACACACACATACACACACACACACACTTTTTCTTGATATGTGAATGTATATACTCTTGACATCTATATTATATAGAACATTTTAAAGCATCAGAATTACCAAGGGAACAAATTAAAATGCAGATTCACAGACCCCACTGCAGATACATGGTAAGTCTGGAAATCTGAGTTTTAAAAAATAGTCTAACTCTGATGCAGATGGTTTGTAGACCACACCAGCAGAGTTACAAGCCTACTCTAGCTATAGAGGATCCTACCATAATTCTTCAAATGTACATCATCTCTTCTCTCCCTTGTCTTAGCCCATGCTGTTCTCTATTCCATGCCGGTCCTCCATCTGATCACCTAACTCATCCTTATTTATGCTTTAGGCCTAAGCTTAGAATTTATTTCCACTGGATAGATTTCCCTGACTCCAGAGACCGTGTTAGGTTTCCCTCCTAGTTTCTCTTTGAGGCTCCATACTTTTCTTGTAAGACAAATGATTACCTGCTGTAGAGGCAGAGATCATGTCAATCTGGTTTACTATTTTATCCATAACACACTCTAGTATATGATCTAGTTCACTATAGGCAGGCAGTGAACATATGAACTAATGCCTTAGCTTGAATAAAGGTCCCAAAGGAAATTTAACTTCAATCAGCCATTTGAGATCTAGGTATGATGATAACCTCTGTCATCTTCAAAACAGAGTGAGCCACCAATCTGTTTCTAGATGCGGAGAACCAAGAACCTAATTTTTCCCTGATTCCCAGTTTGTATAAATATTCCTTGTGCTTTGTAGCAAAACTGGAGAAGTGCTGCTGCTCCCCCAAATTTTATCCTCTGTGGATGACATCCTTTATCACTTCTAAGGCCCAGAGGTACACCAAAAGACCTTATTTGTCATCTCTGACATAGTTTCTCATTTATCAGTATCTTGACAATGGCTTTCATTCTCCAGTGTCACTCAGGATTTTTTTTTCCTTCTGGCTTCTTTTCTGAATGGTTTTCTCCTATCCTAATCAGAGATGACATTTCACTTTCTTCTAAATCAAAGAGTTGTAGGGCACCTGGGTGGCTCAGTGGGTTAAGCCTCTGCCTTCAGCTCAGGTCATGATCCCAGGGTCCTGGGATCAAGTCCCGCATTGGGCTCTCTGCTCAGCAGGGAGCCTGCTTCCTCCTATCTCTCTGCCTGCCTCTCTGCCTACTCGTGATCTCTCTCTCGTGTCAAATAAATAATTTTTTTTTTAAAAAGTGACAGAAACAAAGAATTGTAAAGCATTCCTTAGGCCCTTTAATTCTTTCTGCTAACAGGGGTACCAGTTTTAGGGCAACATGGTTTGTCCAGGACATTCCCACTTTTAACATAGAAAGTCCCCTATCTCCCTATTTTCCCCATCCTCCAGCTCCTGGCAACCCCTGTTCTACTCTCTAGTTCTATGAGTTCAACTTCTTGTAATTCCATGTACAAGTGATATCATACAGTATTTGTCTTTCTGCATCTGGCTTATTTCGCTCAGAATAATGTCCTCCAGATTCCTTTATGTTGTCACAAATGGAAGGATTTCTTTCTCATGGCTGAATAATATTCCACTGTATAAATATATAACACATTTTCTTAACCTATTCATCTAATGATGGGTACTTAGATTATTGGTCAATAACAAAAACTTTCCAGGTGCCTTGGGTTGCTCAGTCGGTTAAGCATCTGCCTTCAGCTCAGGTCATGATTCCAGGGTCCTGGGACTGAACCCCACATTGCATCAGGCTCCCTGCTCGGCAGGGAGTCTGCTTCTCCCTTCCTCTGACATTCCCCCTGCTTGGGCTCTCTGGTTCTATCTCTCTGCCAAATAAATAAATACAATCTTTAAATTAAAAGCAAAGACAAAGACTTTTAGTTAAATGAGTAAGTTTGGGGATCTAATGTACAGCATGGTGGTTATGGTTAATAATGTTATATTGTATACTTGAAATTTACAGAGAGTAGATCTTACACATTTTCATCACACACATAAAAGAAATGGTAACTATGTGAGGTGATGGATGTGTTAATTAACTTGATTATAGTAATCATTTCACAATATGTACATATTTAAAATCATCATGTTGTATACCTTAAAAATCACATTTTATAACCTAAATATATATAATTTTTATTTAGCAATCATACTTCACTAAAGCTAGAAAAAATGGTCTTTTAGAAAATTAAAAAAGAAAGACCCACATTTCAGGAAATCCATTATTTCTGGGCAAACCAGGATAGTTGGTCAACCTAAATTTTCATTTACAACAGTAACTGGCCCCCCAGCCCTCAGATAAGTAAATGTGAGCTACTCATCCCTGGAACCAATAGGGATCCTCCAATTGAGATTTCCAAAAACTGTACTGGGACCATCATTTCCACATCCATTATCAATGCTATTCCATCTTGACTGTTTCTGGGATGCACAAAGTACTCAGTCTCTCTTATACACACACCACCTGAAAGACTCCCCTATCTCTTACAAGTGTAAAGTTCACACAGTAAAAAAATAATGTTTGCTTTACCTGCTCTGGGCCTGTTCTCACTGCTTTAAATCTAGGCTTCACTGCCCTCATGACTTCTGGGCAGAGATTTTTGTTTTGTAATTTTTTAAATTGAAATAAAATTTGCCATTTTGAAGTGTTTTGATGGGTTTTTTAGTATATTTACAATGTTATGCAAACATCATCCCTTCTATTTCCAGAACATTTTCAACACCCCCCAAATACACCCCATATCTGGGCAGAGAGATCTTTAAGGTCCCCTCCACTATTGAATACATCTATTCTTCAAATGTGATGATGATGAAAAATAGATACTGCATTTTCAAATTTTTATCTAATTAACGGAAATGGGATATACCAATCCAACATGTCTGTCCCCTTTGCAACCAAAGACATCACATTTGAAGACAAAATAATAAAAATAACAATTCCTTACATCACATAATATAATAATAAATGCTTCCATTTATATGTTACCATACAGCTTAAAAGGGGCTCTCACATTCTCTCTCTCATTTGATAATGTATACATAACTCTCAGACTCATGCAAGGTCTCACAGCTACTCAGGAGCAAAGCCAGAGCAGAACCTCTGACTTGACTCCTAGTCAAATGCTTTTCCCTGACTCTATATTGCCTCTCTGGCTGGGCTGATTGTTAGCCCAGCCATTGTTTATGGAGACAGTCTTTATTTTGATATAAAGCTGACTGGCCCAAAGTTAGTTTTATTTCCCTACTCAAATTCTAACCAAGCAGAGGGGCAACTGAGGATGACATCCAAAAGGCAGTTCTGGCCCAAACTGAAGGCCCAACTTGACACCTCCACCCTGAGGACAAAGTGAACACACATTTCAGAAAACAGGTATCATTGGAAGAGCTTCAACCTCCCCAAACATGCATTTCTCTTCTTTAGAGGTCACCCAGACTAAAATACTCATTTGTGTTTCCCCCTTGATCCTAGGATTTCCTTCATCTCTCCTAAAGGTGCTAATTAGGAAAAGCCACAGGATCATATGGTAATAATGACATTAACCCTTCATATCTACACAAGGCTCCAAGGTTTATAAGGCCTTTTTATACTTATTAGATCTATTTAATACTTGCAACAATCTTGTGAGGTAGATAAGCATTATCCCCATTTAACATAAAAGACAATTGAGACCCAGACGGGTAACCAGACATGTTTTTCGTCCTACAGTTAGTAGGTAAAAAAGTCAAGAGTCAAAAACAGGTGCCAAGATGAGGCCACATGTTGTATATTCAACTCCCATCTGGGAGACTTGACTACAGGATTAGCCTCCTGGTACATTCTTGTCCTGGTTAGCTATTGGTTGTCCCTCGGCCCCAGGTTGTTATATCTCTTTAAGTTCCCAGCCCATAATTCCAAGGGTCCAAGTACTTACCTAATACCTCATATTGCCTACCTAATTCTTACCTCCAATCTCCCAAATCAGATCTTCCCCAGCCAGTTTTTCATAGACATATGGGAAAATTAAAATAGTAAAATTACTAATTACATTCTAAGTAGAACTTTTGGCCTCCCATTCTACCTTTGAATATACCAGCCATTCTATATGGGGTCTTAATCCTACTTCTTTCTGCTTGTCTATAAAAGGTAAGGGAATCTCTCCAAGTTCCAAAGTCCTTATAAGAGGAGGCAGTCAGACCTGAAACCAATAACTGGTTCTGTTGTTTAGTTTATGACCAGAGACCTGGCTTTAGTTCTGGCTCTTGGCTGGCCTCTGTGAACAGAAAGAAGGAAACTCGTTTTTCATCCTCTGTTTCCAAAGTCTGATCTAACTATCTGCATGGAAATTCCATGATGGATTTAGGCACTTCATGTGGCAGCAGGTGGAAAGTGTTTCATTCCTGATGGGAATTCCAGGGCCCAAGTCCCAAGCCTTTCCTTTCCTTCTCACAGCAGCTCACAGTCCCCTGCTCTCTGATTGCCTCACCATCTCCTAAGAAAAGCAAACAGAATCCCGCTCAGCCTGGCCCCAGAAATATCTCCCTTAAGTGCTAACTGCTTACCTGAATTAGGAAACAAGACCTCCAGGAATTGAGTTTAGTTGTGTGGGGAATTGGCAAGCGCCCTAGGCTGAAAATGAGCAGCCCGGTACTCCTAGGCCTACCTATCCCAAATCATTTCACAGAGTTTTCTCATCGGGAAGGGAAAGATAATAGTGGCTTCTTAGCCTGCCTTCTTATGGGTTTGCACAGAAAATGAAAAGCCTTATCCAAAAATAAAGGACAAAGTATAGAATAAACTTGTTCTGCCCACTATCCCTCAGTTAGTCCTCAGTTAGTGGATAAGAGTGTTCCAAGGACAACAGAGGAGTTAAAACACACACCGCCTTTCCAGGCCCCATCCTCTACTCTTTTCTGAGTCTGAAGGTTATCTAAATTGAGGCTGATAGGGGTGGCATGTGAAGAATGGGTGTTGGGGGAAGGGTGCTTCCACAGCAGGCACAAGAAGAGTCTGGGCATGAGTCTACATATGTATGAATAAGCATTGAAGTAGGGGTACTAAGGATGCCAAGAGGCATAATGGCTAATGTGCCCAAAGTATGTGAATCACACCCATGTACAAAGAACATCAATGCTTACCCTCACCAAGCTCTCTTTTCCACCTGCTATTAATTCAGTCCTCCAACAAGATCACCATTTGGGGGGGTTATGCAAGGAGGTGATCCCTTCTTCTCATTATGATCACAACTTAGCTCCTATCTGAAGTTGGAAGAGAGGCAAGGATGAACTTCTGGACCCAATTACTTTGAGAAATGGGGCAAAAACTCACGGAGAACTAAGGCCTGAGAGGTGAGGTTGCTAGAGCTAGTACTCACGCTTGAAAGGTTTGCAAGCCAATGACAGGATGTAGGAAGTAGTCAGATTCTTACATGAACAGCAATGTTAAGCAGAGAATTTTCAAGGAGAGGGATAGCTGAGGTTTTTGTCCTCACTTATTCTCCTATCAAAGTCAGCTTTGTCTCCTTGGTCTTATTCCTGTCTTTTTCTGAGCCTACCCCACTTTGTACTAAGTCTAGAACAACTGCAGATACTTGCCCTCTCACCCCAGCTGGGATCTGCCTACTAGTTAACATATTTTCTAGTCATCTCATGTTCACTCCCCAAAGCAACAGTTTCAGTTCTTGCCCACTTTCCTTAATGCACTGGCCTCCATCCACTCTTTCTTGGCAGATGATCTTACCTCCTTCTATACTCACAAGATAGTCTCATCAGGCCCCAACTCCTTCCACCCTACCTCAAATATCTCAAACTCTATATTCCAGCTCTCATTCCTCTTCTTCCTCCTGTCTTTTAAGAAATCAACCAGTGCCACAATCTATGCCTTCAATTCATTCCCACCAGTCCCCATCCAGAGCTCTACTGCTTCATTTTACCCCCTCTTGGGTTGATTTAGATATGTCACATTTTCCTCCCCAGCAAGACTCTGTGACAGAGACTGTGACACTATTTCATAGCTTCCATGGCAAAACTTATAAAGACCAACTGACTTGAGAAAGCCATACAATTTCAAGCATTCAATACACTACAAATCCTTAGAAAATCAGCTTCTGAGAAGATTGGCATAGTTGTTAAGATCACATACTTTAGAGACAGACTACTTGAATTAAAATTTTGGCTCCAGCATTACTAGCTGTGTGATGTTGGACAATTCACTTTTTTCAAATTTCCAAACATATACAAAAGTTGAAGGAATTTTACAGTGAACACCCATATACCCACCACTAGATTCTACCATTAAAATTTTACTATACTTGTTTTATCATATATATGTATGTATATATATATATATATATATATATATATGCATACTTACTATCCATCCCTCTATCCATGTAACAGACCATCCTTTTGTTGTTGTATCTCATAACATGTTGCATACATCAGGATACTCCCCCCCAAACACTTTAGCATGCATGTTATTAACTAGAGTTTACAATTATTTGCATTTAACTTCTCTGTGTCTGTTTCTTTACCTATAAAAAGAGGGAAATAATAGTACCTACCTCAGAAGACTTGGGGGAAATTTAATATATGTAAACACTCATGCCTGGGTGGCTCATTTGGTTAAGTGGCTGCCTTTGGCTCAGATTATTATCTCAGAGTCCTAGGATCAATCCCCACATCAGGCTCCCTGCTCAGCAGGGAATCTGCTACTCCCTGTCCCTCAGCCCCTCCCCATGCTTGTGTGTGCTCGCTCGCTCTCTCTCAAATAAATAAAATCTTTTTTAAAATACATGTAAACACTTTGAATAATGCCTACATATAGAAAATAGTCTGAAAAGGTCATCCTCATTATTAGTATAGTAAATCCCACCCACTCCATTGCTCCTAAGAGAAGTAGGCTAGTTGCCAACATTGCATCCCTTCCTTCCTCTCTTATCCCCACACACAAAGAAATTCATGAATGGTCTCCTAGGTTTTCTAAGGTCCCCACACTAATAGTTTGTTCTTTCTCCCAAAAGTGACAATTTTCTCCAACTTTCACAACCCTAGACATTCAGTCACCCTAACCTGAAATTATAGAACTTCCTTCATGGTCACCTGACTCCTTTCTCATCTGTCTTTGTTGCACCCTAATTTGGAGTACGCAGAGACAGAACACTTGCAAAGGGCTGAAAAGGTCTCTGTCAAAGGAAGTACCTTTCTTCTATACCACACTGTCCTTGATTCTGTTTCAAATCACAGTCCAATCTACTTGAAAATCACAGGTGGGGGAAGGACTGGAATATTTGCCCTGGAAGCCAAATAAATAATTTAGGGTAGCAAAGAGAGGGTGGCACAGGTCATGTCCAAAGACATCCTTCCCCTCTCCAAGAGGAGCCAAGCTGCTGAAAAGATTTGCCTAACAATCCTTGCTATTATACATTACAAAATAGGGGAAACCATAACCCAGACACAATCTGCCCATAGCCTACGACAATTTTCTCTCTGGGTCCCATCACAATACTTCTTGACTAAGTTGTATATAGTAAGCAGAATTCTAAGATGGGCCCCCAAGATTTCCAGCCCTTGATGTATACATCTTCTTCCATTTATTCAAACACTAATTTAGGTGCTGTTGTGAAGGGATTTTGTAGATGCAATTAAATTTCCTAATCAGTTGACTTTAAGATTATTCTAGGTAGACCTGACCTAATCAAATGTACACTAGAGATAATTTAGAGATTCTTAAATCCGCAGAGGTTCTCCTATTGGCCTCAGAGAGGCAAACAAACCATGTTGTTGAACTGCCCATGGAGGGCGCTACATGGCAAGGATCTGAGATTAACCGATAGGAGCTGAGAGTGGTTCCTAGCCAACAGCCAGAAAGAAAATCAAGACCTCAGTCCTACAACCACAAGGAAATATATTCTGCCAAGAATCAGTGAGGACTCAAGCCTCAGATGAAAGCCTTGTGGACACCTTGATTTCAGCCTGGTGAGACCCTGAGCAGAGGACCAGCTAATCCATACTCTGCCCTGACCCGTAGAAACGGTGAGATAATAAGTTTCTTTTGCTTTAAGTCACCAAAACTTGTAGCAATGTTTTACACAGCAATAGAAAACTAATAGTGTGGAAAATCTCTCTTTTCCTTTAGTTCAATGAAGATAAGGTTGGTATTTGTCAAAAACAGTTTTTACTAGGAAACCAAGGGAATCAGTAAACAAACACAAACATAGAGCCAGCTAATTTTACATTGAACTCTAATTAACATTGAACTCTAATCCTAAAGTAAATCTAATTGACATTGAACTCTAATCCTAAAGTAACACAATTAGTTCCACAGGTTGACCAGGCATAGCTAATGGGATATCCCATCCCCATTCTTTCTTTTTGGACAATTCACTGTTTTCAAATTTCCGAACATATTTGGATGTTCCAAACACTTTAGCACTATCTGGGGTAAGAGAGTCAATACTAAAGCAAGACATTAAGACAGAGAACCCTAAGTTCTGGACTATGCTCTGTTTTACCTCCAAAGCCTTCCTAGCCTTCTAGAACAGAAAGGGCCTTTCTTTTTTCATCCCAGAGATTACTCTCTGGGGTTGTATACATTTTTGGACCAACCTTTCAGTCAATTCTCTAGCCAATTAGAGAGAATTTCAGGACTCTGGCCCCTGGAAATCCTACCATCTCTCCTGGCCTAATCTGCAGTGAGGTCTCTGGACCACTAACTGAAGTTTATTTACCAGCCAGTTTGTAGGTTTGTGCTCTTTAATTAGTAAAGTGGAAAAAAAAAACTGCTGATTGATGTTTCATGGAGCTGCCTCCCTCTTCCCTGCTTGTAAGCTCAAATGTGTCTCCAGAAGCAGTTCATTCTCTTAGAACAAGGTGACATTCTTCAACTCCAGTCTCCAAAAACATTCATGAAAATTCCCTAAGATCATGCTCAGAAGGTATAATTTCAGTTTGTGTAATACTTTACAGAATAAATAAAAATACACAATCACAGACTCTCGGAGTAGAAGGAACCTTAAAGATCATCTAAATCTGTGGTACCCAAACATGGCTTATCATCAGAATCTACTGGGGAACTTGTTTGTTACAGATCCCTTATCCCACACCCAGATATTGCCATTCAAGATATCTAGGGTATAGCACAGGACTGTCCTTTCAAAAAATATCTCCAGATGATTCTGATACTAAACTGCATTCAAACAAATGCTCCTATTTTTCTTCTTTCCAGATATGTGGCTTTCTTCTATACCACTGTGAGTTAGAGCACTGTTGAAGACTGTCAGCCCTATCTTTGGCTCCATTCACCATCATTTCAGTTTTTGAATCCATGAATGGGTAACAGCAATGGCGAACAATAGTAAGAAGAAAGATATTTAATCCTCAGAAAAACTCTGGTGCAGGATTATTTTATAATCTCCATTTTATAGATGAGGAAACTGAGAATTAAGTAACTTGTTCAGGTCACATAGTAAGTGGGGGACCCAGCAATGAAAATCAAATCTCATAAGTCTAGAGTTCCCTTTGCTACTTCCATGATGATATTATTAGCCAACTGATGGAGACTTCCAAGTGAGGCTGGGGAAAAGACTATAATAAAAGGGGAATATCATTCAAGGACTAAGAACCAAGGCAAAGGGAACCTAGAGAAGTGGTTCTCAACTTGGGATAATCCCCCTCCAGGGGACATTTGATGTCTGGAGACGTTTTAAATTGTAACAACTGGATAAGAGTTTGCAACAGGGTAAGAGGATGCACTGACATCTAGTAAGTAGATGCCAAGGATGCTGTTAGATGTCCTATAATGCACAGGACAGCATACACACACACATGCACACACACACACACACACACAAACACATACCGAGTACTATGTGGCCCAAAATGTCGAGTGTCAAGGTTGAGAAAGTTTGACATAGAGTATAAGAAATTGGCTGAAGATGAGGAACTATGCTTCTTTTAGCTACATATGAGGAATGAAGTAGAAAATAAGGCAATGGAGGAATGCCAGAGCCAGATATTACAATGTCCACCTTTGCCATAGAGGTCTTTTGATTAAGAGCCCTAAAAGCAATGCTCTAATTCTCACATGCCTGGAAATTTTGAAAGGGGACTTTACAACCACAGTTCCCATCACAATTCTAGAAGCACTATCCACATTACTATGAATGAGAGTAACTTACCCTCACAGAGAAGAGAAGACTCAGCAGAAAGGAACACAGAAAAAAGCAGAGAAGCAGAAACAGGGACACGGGCAGCATGCAAAAAGAAGAATAATATGTACAGGAAATAGCCAGGTGTCCATTTTGATAACCACAAAATAAATCATGTAACTGGGGAAAAATTAATCTAAAAGGCAAATATTTCTGAGATAGGGGGAAGCTGAAGAACATCAAGGCTGAAAGATACCTAGGCCTACCAATGAGCCAGGGGTTGGCCTTAACCTGTGGTGAGTTGCAGAAGTCATTTTGGGGGTGCCTGGACTGTCTCAGGGTCCAAATGAGGCACAGGGAAATCTGGAACCCTATCCAAGATCCTAGTCATTAGGAAAATTACCCTGAGCTGAGCAGACTGGGAGCAGAGGCCTAGAAAAGATCTTAAAATATGATACCAGAGAATCAGCAGGTATAACTCATTAAGACAGATGAAAGAATCTAAGTCTGTACTAGAGCAAACCTGAGGAGTGAAATAGCAATATGCATGTATTTGAACCATATAAACACAACTAAAGGAAATAGTTGGAATAGGGTAGTGGGATCATGGGCAAGAGGGTACTGAATCTCAGGGGAAACAAGAAACCAAAAATGTAATGTAGGACATAAAAAACCATCTCTATCTGCAGAGCAAGTGTGTTTGGGCTGGCCTTGGATGCCAAAAACAACTTTTGCTTGGTTGGTGGAGAAGATAATCATATTTTTTGTATCAGCCCCTACCACTCAAACTTCCTTTAACCACAGTTGTCTCTTCAATATAGTCAACTTTAAGGCAATATAACATCCTAAGGAAAGACAAATCCCTTCCAAATAAGGTAGGCAGAAAAGGCTTTACAAAGGTTTATTGACTAACTCCATTTGTTGAACAAATCTTTCCTAAAAACCAAAACTGTGCAGAAGATTGTGCTAGGAATCTTGAGAATGCAAAGGAAATGCTGGACATGGTCCCTGTCCTCCAATAGCATATAATGCCCTTCAGAGAAACATCAACAGAGTCATCAATGTTAGTTGTGTCACTGTTTATCACTGATAAAGATAGGCAGTACATTCAAAGCCATCCTAGGGTGCCCAGACAGTGGGCTTCCAAGAGACCACTGACATCTAATGTCCAGAAAGACTTCTTAGAGGAGCAGGGCCTTGAATGATAGGTAAGATATTTAGCATGGCTTTAACAAAAAAGGAAGGTCTATCCAGGGGAATAGAACAACCAAGAGCATAGTTTGAGTGTAAAAAAAAAAAAAAATCTCATTAAGGAATAGGGGTGGGAGGACTCTCCCTGATGATCCTGGAAACATTCTACATAGGTGACCACAGTATAGGTTACTTACTGTTCTGCCTACACATAAGGTCAGCTTTCAAACCCTCCTTTACTAAGTTGGATATGACCTTCCCTGACTTGACCCTAGATCTATTTTGAATTTCCTTTCCACAATCACCCAACTGGCTGACCCTTCAAGATGGCTTTCTGATAGATGGATTATGCTCCATCAGTATGATCTGGGATTACTAAATGAATATCTGTCTAACCATGTTATGTCAGGATGCCTAGAAAGGCCTGGGTGATTTAATTACAAAAAAAAACTGATGTAGAGATGTGTTCCAGGCCTTCTGCCTGGGGTATGTCAGCATTTATAAGCCCCAAAAGGAGTGGTGGCCACATCTGAGAGCCCACGTGGAGCTGCCAGTGGAAAAAAAGAAGAAAACCCCATTCCCCTTCTGAATTTATATGGTATCTGTAGCCACCAGGTTGTAGGAGCTGCTTTTGACTGTTTTTACTGTAAGCAAAATGAACGGATATTAAACTACTTAAAGGAAGATGCTATTTTGCTTTGATACCTGAAACGTATCTTACTCTCAAAGGAAAATCCTTTCATTATACACTGAGTACAGTCAACACTATAGGACAAGAGCTATCATAGAAAAGGGGAAGAGACTGATGGTCCCTCTTTTTTTTTTTTTAAAGATTTTATTTATTTATCAGATAGAGATCACAAGTAGGCAGAGAGGTTTTTTTTTTTTTTTTTTTGAAGGCAGAGGCTTTAACCCACTGAGCCACACAGGCGCCCCCTGATGGTCTCTCTTACCACAGTCTGCAACCTCCCTCTGTAATGACCTGCCTGGCTCCTGCCCAGGTATTCCTCTGTGCCACATAACTACAGGCACTTTGTTCATTCAGTCATTCATTCATTTATTCTTCAACAGTTTTCACCAGATACTACCTCTATATTAGGCACTGTATCAGATACTGGAGGTCTAATCAAATGAAACAATCCTAGTCTCTCTCCTCCTAAAGCTTAAATGCTAGTGGAGAAGAAAAACATTTAAAAATTACACAAATACCCATCATTTGCATTGACATGGATGGAACTGGAGAGGATTATGCTAAGTGAAATAAGTCAAACAGAGAAAGACAATTATCATATGGCTTCATTCACGTGTGGAACATAAGGAAAAGCACGGAAGACTGTAGGGGAAGGGAGGGAAAAATGAAGGGGGTGAAATCACAGAGGGAGACAAACCATGAGAGACTCTGGACTCTGGGAACCAAACTGAGGGTTTCAGAGGGGAGGGGGTGGGGGGCATGGAGTAGCCTGGTGATGGGTATTGAGGAGAGCACATGTTGTGATGAGCACTGGGTGTTATATATAACTAACAAATCACTGAACACTATATCAAAGACTAATGATGTGCTATACAGTGGCTAACTGAACATAAGAAAAAGATAAAAATAGGGCACCTGGGTGGTTCAGTCAGTTAAGCATCTGCCTTCAGCTGAAGTCATGATCCCAGGGTCCTGGGATTGAGTCCCACATCAGACTCCCTGGATCCTGCTTATCCCTCTGCCTCTGCTGTTCCCCTACTTGTGTGCTCACACGTCTTTCTGTCAAATAAATAAATAAAATCATTAAGAAAAAAGAAAAAGAAATAAAAATAAAAATGACATGAATAAACATATACCTACAACCCATGACCAATGCTATGAAGGAAAAAACAAAAGTGCAGTTGATTCTCATTATTTGCAGTCGTGTAACTACTAATGATCTTGAATCATTACTCCTAGGAAAATACAGGGTTAAGTTCCTGTGAGTCTCTGGATCACAATATTTTCATCAACTAATCAGTACATAAACTTGTTTTATGTGTGCCTCTGTTTAAAGGCAATTTACTTAGTATATATTGTTGATTCATTAATATTGAACTCACAGCCAACAACATTACAACTCAGGTCTGAGTGAAGCTTATCTAACACACAAATTTTCTCTGTAAGACATATCACAGTCTTGTGCTTAGGAATGCTAGATAGCACCTCAACACTACACATGAGGGCCATTTTAAACAGCAAAGTACCAACAAAAAGAATAATAAAATTCCAAAAATGTGGCACTAAGTAGGTCACAAAAAGGACTCTTGTTTATACTATATGAGCTGAAAGAAGAAGACAGAGTATTGCCCTGTTCAATCTCAGCAGAGACACATGCCTTAGAAAACTGAGTTCTCAGTTCTGTGTCTGTCATGAGTAGCAAAAGTGCCATGAGTAAATTTTAAACTTTTTTTTATTCAATTACTTTAAACTAAAAAAAACCAGTTCACCCATTTGTCCCACTCCCAGCCCTACCTCTTCAAATCACTATTCCCCAACCCCTACCTCATGAAACCACCATTCAGTTCTCTGTATCTATGAGCTTGTTTTGTTTGGTGTGTGTGTGTGTGTGTGTGTGTGTGTGTGTGTGTGTGTGTGTGTTTCAGATTCCACATATAAGAGAGATCATGAGGTACTTGTCTTTCTCTATCTGATTTATTTCACTTTGCATAATGCCCTCAACATCCATGTTGTTACAAACGGCAATATTTCATTCTTAATGGCTGAATAATATTCCACTGTATATATTCACCACAGTTTCTTTATCCATTCATCTATTGATGGCAACTTAGGTGGTTTCCATATCTCAACTAGGGTAAATGATGCTGCAGTGAACATGGGAGTGCATATATCTTTTTTTGAATTAGTGTTTAAGTTTTTATTTTAATTCCAGTTAGTCAACATACCGTGTTACACTAGTTTCAGGTGTACAATATGGTGATTCAATTCCAAACATCACCTAGTGCTCATCATGACACGTGCGCAAGGCTTAACCCACTGAGCCACCCAGGCACCCCTATTTTTAATTTTTTTAGTAACCCCCATATTGTTTTCCATGGTGATTGCACCTAATTACATTCCCAGCAGCAGTGTGCAAGGGTTCCCTTTTCTCCATGTCCTTGCCAATACTTGTTATTTTTTGTCGTTTTGATACTAACCATTCTAACAGGTGTGAGGTGATATTTCACTGTGGTTTTGATTTGCATTTTCCTGATAATTAATGATGTCGACATCTTTTCATTTGCCTATTGGTCATCTGTATGTCTTCCTTGGGAAAAAATGTCTATTCAGATCTTCTGACTATTTTTCAAATCATATTTTTCTTGCTTTTGAGTTGTATGATGTCTTTATATACTTTAGATATTAGCTTCTTTCAGTTATATGGTTTGCAATTACATTCTCACATTCAGTAGATTACCTTTTTATTTTGCTGATGCTTTCTTTTACTGTGCAGAAGCTTTTTAGTTTGATGTAGTACCACTTGTTTATTTTTGCTTTTGTTGCTTTTGCTTTCGGTATCAGATTCAAAGAATCATCACCAAGACCTATGTCAAGGAGCTTGCTGCTGGGTGCCTGGGTGGCTCAGTTGGTTAAGCAACTGCATTGGGCTCAGGTCATGACTCTGGAGTCCCAGCATGGAGTCCTGCATTGGGCTCCCTGCTGAGCAGGGAGTCTACTTCTCCCTCTGCCTACTCCCCTCTCAAGTTCATTCTCTCTCAAATAAATAAATAAAATCTTTAAAAAAAAAAAAAGGGAGCTTGGGGTGCCTGGGTGGCTGTCATTAAGCGTCTGACTTTGGCTCACTTCATGAGCCCAGGATCCTGGGATCGAGCCCGGCATCAGGCTCCCTGCTCGGCGGGAAGCCTCTTCTCCCTCTCCCACTCCCCCTGCTTGTGTTCCCTCTCTTGCTCTGTCTCTCTCTGTCAAATAAGTAAATAAAATCTTTAAAAAAATAAAAGGAGCTTACTGCCTGTTTTCTTCTAGGAGTTTTATAGATGTAGACCTTACATTTGTCTTTGATCCATTTTGAGTTAATTTTTGTATATGATATAAGATAGTGGACCAGTTTTATTCTTTGGCATGTAGTGGTCAAATTTTTCCAGCACCATTTATTGAGGAGACCCTCTTTTCCCCATTATATATTCTTGCCTTCTTTGTTATAAATTAATTGAGCTTATATGTGTGGGTTTATTTCTACACTCTATCCTGTTCTGTTGATCTATATGTATGTTTTTATGCCAATACCATACTGTTTTAATTATTATAGTTTATTAATATAGTTTGAAATCAGGGGGTGTGGTACCTCCAGCTTTGTTCTTCTTTCTCAAGACTACTTTGTCTATTTGAGGTCTTCTTATGGTTCCATACAAATTTTAGGAATTTTTAGTGTTTCTGTGAAAAATCCCATTAGAATTTTGATAGGCATTGCACTGAATCTGTAGCTTGCTTTGGGTACTATGGAAAATTTAACAATAATAGTTCTTCCAATGCATAAGGATAAAATATCTTTCCATTTATTTGTGTCTTCTTCAATTTCTTTCATCCATGCCTTGTAGTTTCCAATATATAGGTCTTTCACCTCCTTAGTTAAATTTATTCCTAGATATTTTATCATTTTTGATGCAATTATAAATGAACTCGTTTTCTTAATTTCTCCTTCTGATAGTTGATTAGTTCATTATAAAGACACACAATAGATTTTTGTGTATTGATTTGGTAACCTGCAACTTTACTCAATGAGTTTATTAGTTCCAACAGTTGTTTGATGGAGTCTTTAGGGTTTTCTATATATATCATGTCATCTGCAAATAGTGACAGTTTTACTTCTTTCTTTCCAATTTGGATGCCTTTTTTTCTGTTTCTTATCTAACTGCTGTGGCTAGAACTTCCAATATTATGTTGAATAAAAGTGGTAAGAGTGGACATTCTTGTACTGTTCCTGATCTTGGAGGAAAAGCTACCAGCTCTTCACTGTTGAATAGTATGAGGTTAGCTGTGGTTTATATATGGCCTTTATTATTTTGAGATGCATTCACTCCAAACCCACTGTTTTGAGAATTTTTATCATAAATGGATTATTTTGTCAAATGCTTTTTCTACATCTATTAAGATAATCATATTGTTTTTATCCTTCATTTTGTTAATGTGTCGTATCACGCTGAGTGATTTATGTATGTTGAACAATCCTTGCATCCCTGGAATAAATCCTACTTGATCATGGTGAATGATCTTTTTAATGTATTGCTGAGTTTGGTTTGCTGTTGAGGATTTTTGCATCTATGGTTATCAAGAATATTGGCCTCTAAGTTTTTTGGTGGCATCCTTGTCTGGTTTTGGTATCAAGGTAATGCTAGCCTTGTAAAATGTGTTTAGAGGAGATCCTCCCTCCTCTATTTTTTGGAAGACTTTGGAAAAGAGTGGTATTAATTATTTGAATGTTTATTAGAATTCACCAATGAAGCCATCTGGTCCTGAACTTTTATTTGTTGGGAGAATTTTGATTATTTATTTAATCTCTTTATGAGTAAATGGTCTGTTCACGTTTCCTATTTCATCACGATTCAGTCTCTGTAGATTGTATGTTTCTGGGAATTTTTACATTTCTTTTATGTTCTCTAATTCGTTGGCATATAACCATTTATTGTAATCTCATGATCCTTTGTATTTCTGCAGTACTATTTATAACATCTCCTTCATTTCTGATTTTATTTATGTGACTCTTCTCTTTTTTCCTTGGTGAGTCAAGCTAAAGGTTTCTCAATTTTGTTTATCTTTTCAAAGAACTTGCTCTTAATTTCATTGAAATTTCTTAATTGACACTGATTTTTTATTTAAATTCGATTAGCCAAAGTATAGTACATCATTAGTTTTTTTGTTGTTGTTTTTTTTTAAGATTTTATTTATTTATTTGACAGACAGAGATTACAAGTAGGCAGAGAGGCAGTCAGAGAGAGGAGGAAGCAGGCTCCCTGCCAGGCAGAGAGCCCGATGTGGGGCTCGATCCCAGGACCCTGGGATCATGACCTGAGTCGAAGGCAGAGGCTTTAACCCACTGAGCCACCCAGGTGCCCCACATCATTAGTTTTTGATATAATGTTCAATGACTTATTAGCTGGGTAATAATATACTCATTGAATTTCCTTTCTTTCTTTTCTTTCTTTTCTTTTTTCTTTTTTTTTTTTTTTTTTTTTTTTTTTTAGTTTCTATGTCATTTATTTCCACTCTGATCTTTGTTATTTCCTTCCTTCTACTAACTTTGAAGTTGCTCTTTTTCTTCTTTTGTCAGTTCCTTGAGGTGTAAACTTAGGGTGGTTTTTTTTTTTTTCAGACTTTTCTTGTATCTTGAGATAGGCTTCCATTGCTATGAACTTCCCTCAGGACTGCTTTTGCTGCATCCTATAAATTTTGGTATGTTACATTTCCATTTCTCATTTGTCTCAAGGTATTTTTTATTTTAAAAATTGTTTTGACCTATGGTTGTTCAGTAGCATGTTGTTTAATCTCCACATATTTAGGAATTTTCCAGGTTTCTTTTCATGTAATTAATTTCTAGTTTTATACCATTGTGGTTGGAAAAGATGCTTCATATGATTTCAATCCTCAAATTTTTTAATGCTTGATTTATGGTCTAACATATGATCTATCTTAGAAAATGTCCCATGTGCACTTCAGGGCAATGTGTCTTCTGTTGCTCTTGGATGGAATGTTCTATAAATATCTGTTAAGTCCATCTTGTCTAACATGTTGTTTAAAGCTGATGTTTCCTTATTGATATTCTGTCTGGGTGGTCTGTCCACTGATGTAAGTGGGGTATTAAAGAGCCCCATTATTATTGTATTGGTCTCTATTTTTCCCTTCATATCTATTAATATTTGCTTTATAAATTTAGGTGCTCTTGTGTATCATAAATATCTGCAAATGTTATATCCTCTTGTTGGATTGACCCCTTTATAATTATGTAACACTTTTCTTTGTCTTATTACAGTTTTTGTTTTAAAGTCCCTTTTTTCTGATGTAAGTATTGCTCTTCTAGCTTTCTTTTGGTTTCCATTTGCATGGAGTATTTTCTTCCATCACTTCACTTTCAGTCTCCGTGTGTCCTTATATTAAAAGTGAGTCTCTTGTAGGCAGCATATAGATGAGGTTTATTTTTATCCATTCAGCCACTCTGTGTCTTTTGATTAGAGAATTTAGTCCATTTACATTTAAAATAATTATTGATAGGCACATGTCTATTGTCATTTTGTTAATTAGTTTCTAGCTGTTTTGTTCTAGCTGTTCCTTTCTTTTTAGTCCATTTACATTTAAAATAATTATTGATAGGCACATGTCTATTGTCATTTTGTTAATTAGTTTCTAGCTGTTTTGTTCTAGCTGTTCCTTTCTTTTTTACATTCTCTCTTCCTTTGTGGTTTTAATGACTTTCTTTAGTGGTATGCTTATGATCCCTTTTCTTTAACTTTGTGTGTCTTCTATAGGTTTTTGCTTTGAGGTTACCATGTGACTTATATATAATGACATATCCATAATAGCCTACTTTAAGTTATTAACAACTTACATTTGAACCCATGCTAAAGCTCATCATTTTTACTCTCCCGCCCACAATGTTTTATATTTTTGATGTCACATTTTACATCTTTTTATCTTTTGTGTCCCTTAACTAATTTGTTACTATGATAGTTATTTTTACTACTTTTGTTTTTTTAATCTTCATATTAGCTTTGTAAGTAATTAATCCACCACTTTTATTATGTAATTCCTTCTTTAGTGAGTTTTTTTCCATACATATGCCCTTTCTTTTCAGCTTAAAGAAGTCCCTTAACATTTTTTGTAAGGTCAGTTTAGTGGTGGTGAACTCCCTTAATTTTTGCTTGTCTGGAAAATGTTTTATCTCTCCTTCAGTTCTGAATAATAAATTTACCAGGTGAATATCCTTAGTTAAAAGATTTTTTTCTTTCAACATTTTTTTAAGTAATCTTTATGCCCAACATGTGCTTGAACTCACCACCCCAAGATCAAGAGTTGTATGCTCTTCTGACTGAGCCAGGCAGGCACCCCTCTTTCAGCACTTTGAATATATTGTGTCACTCCCTTCTGGCCTGCAAAGTTTGTGCTGATAGTCTACTGAGAGTTTTATGGGTGGTCCCTTGTACATAACAAGTTGTTTTTCTTTTGTTGCTTTTAAGATTATTTCCTTCTCTTTAAGTTTTGACATTTTAATTATGAGTCTTGATGTGGGTCTCTTTGAGTTCATCTTATTTTGAATTCTCTGCACTTCCAGATGGATGTCTATTTCCTTCCCCAAGTTAGAGAAGTTTTCAGCCATTATTTCTGCAAATAAGATTTCTTCCCCTTTCTCTCTCTTCTCCTTCTAGGACCCTAATAATGAGAATGTTAGTCTGTTTGATGTTGTCCCATAAGTCCCTTAAGCTATCTTCACCTTTTTCATTCTTTTATTTTTACTCTGATTGGGTGAGTTCTGCTGCTTTGTCTTTAAGTTGAACGATTTTTTTCTTGGTTTCTTCTAATCTGTTGCTGAACCCTTCTAGTGTATTCTCAGTTCAGTTAATTTTGTCCTTCAGATTTGAGACTTCTGTTTGGCACCTTATATCTTCCATTTCTTTGTTGAAGTTCTAACGTGTTTATCCATTCTTCTCCCAGTTCAGTGATCATCTTTATGACCATTACTTTGAACTCTTTATCATGTAAATTACTCATTTCCACTTCATTGATTTTTTTAAAGATTTTATTTATTTATTTGACAGACAGAAATCACAAGTAGACAGAGAGGCAGGCAGAGAGGCAGTCAGAGAGAGAGGAGGAAGCAGGCTCCCTGCTGAGCAGAGAGCCCGATGCAGGGCTTGATCCCAGGACCCTGGGATCATGACCTGAGCAGAAGGCAGAGGCTTTAACCCACTGAGCCACTCAGGCGCCCCTTCATTAATATTTTTTTCCAGAGGTTTTATCTTGTTTTCTCATTTGGAGCATATTCTTTTGTTTCTTCATTTTGCTTGACTCTCTGTTGGTTTCTCTATAGCAAATGAAACAACCACCTCTCCCAGTTTTGAAGCAGTAACCTTGTATAGGAGATGAACCTTTTCTTTCAGCCCTATCCCAGCTCTTGAACTGTGCTTGTCCATGCAGCCTGTTATGTTTTTAATAGTTCCCAGTAGTTGAGGATGTGCCAAGACCTGTCAGGGTCCTAAGGCAGAGGACCTCAGCACCTAGATTCAGACTGACAGGAAGCCTGACCCTCAGGCAGCAGCTTTTAAACATTTGCAAGTATATGCTGTCCTGAGGTGCTACAAGTGTAAGACCTCCTATCCACCAGAGCTAGGCAATTTTGAGATCTCCCTGGGTGGCAATCATAAAACTTGGGGATCCAAGTGGGGTATATGCTTGTTTCTGATAACAGCAAGCCAGAGCAATGTAGAGGAAGAGTGTCAAGATGCCTTCTACACCCTGCATTCCTTGAGAGCTGCTCTATACGTCATTAAATGTATGCCAAACCTGAAGACTCCCACTCAGTCTGAAGCTCCAGGACAAACAAAGTGACCTTCTTCACAGAAAAACGAGGGGTGTGCCTCAGTCCACTCTCTGTGCAGTGCCTTGGGGTGAGTACAGTCCTGTGGGACCCAAAGACATTATCCTCACTGGCCACCAAAGCCAAGCAATGTACAGTTGTCCCCTGGCAGCAGTCACAAAAACTGGGCACTAGAGAGGGCTATGAACTCCTTTCTGAATGACATTGATTATTACAATCCCATGTAACCTGGAATACAAGCTCCCCTAACCCCCAGAGCCAGGTAATCAAGAGGTATCTCCTGGGAAGCAGCCACAAAAATCAAATCACCAGACATGTGTAAAGGGAGCATGGCAAAGGGAGAATGCAAAGATGGTACACACCAGTCTCCATTCCTGGAGAGTATCCTAGCAGTCCTAGATGTGTGTTAAGTTAGATGCTTATCCCTCAGATCAGTTTTAATATAAGCAGGTGAACCTCCTTCACTTTAAGTCTGGGCACAATCTGTTGCCTCTGACTTGGGCCCTGGGGCAAGCAAATCTGACTGTACAATTTTTTTAAGAAACATTTCTCAGATTGCTACCATCTTGTAGGTCTTGTGACACAAGCCCCATTGGTAAAGAGAGCACATGATGTGATGAGCCTGGGTGTTATACATAACTGATGAACCATTGAACACTATATCTGAAATGAATGGTGTACTATATGTTGGCTAATTGAATTTAAATAAAAATAAATATATAAAAATGAAATTTCAAAAATTAAAATTAAAAAATTAAATGTTTGGAGGTTCATTTCTCAAGTGCATGTCTTAAAAGGTGGGATACCAAAGTGGAGTTTGAGCCCTTTACCCTTCAGGGAGAAGCTCTGGGTTTTGAGTTCCCTTCCAATTGTGGGTTACTGTGCTAAGGGTGAGATTTATAGCAAGGTTGTGTCCCAGCATCTCCTACCCACATTGATATGGCTTTCTTCTCATTTTCCCAATGTGTAGTAATCATTCAGCCAGACATTAGGATTTTCTAGAGGAAATTTTTCCATTTGTAGTTGTCAATTCAGTGTGTCCAGGAGAGGTGAGTTCAGGATCTTCCTACATAGCCATCTTGAACCAGAACCCTGCCATGAGTATTGATTTTTAGATTACAAACAAATTGTATTGAGTAGGCAAATTGCCAAATAAGGAACCTACAGATAATGAGGCTCAATTATGAGAGAAAATAATGGAGGAGAACGGACATCCAAACCTACCTTGGCACATTTGAGCTAAGCTGGATTAGAGGGAGGGGTAAAAAAAAAGATTCCAGCATAGGAAACAGCATGTGCACAGACTTTAAAACAAAGATAATTTATGTGTGCCTTAGAGATAAAAAGACTATGTGGTTTGAGTGTAATGAACAGGGGAAAGAATGTTAGGTGATAAAGCTAGAGAGAAAGGTAGGAACTTGTAAAAAACAAAATGCACTGGATAACTAAGGAGATGATTTTTAAGATTATTTATTTGAGAGAGAAAGATTGAGAGAGAGCACAAGTGGGGTGGGAAGAGGGAGAAGCAGACCTCCCCAGTGAGCAGGGAGCCCAAAGCGGGGCTCCATCCCAGTATCCTGGAATCATGACCTGAGCCAAAGGCAGGCACTTAACTGACTGAGCCAGGGGCATGTGGGTGGCTCAGTGGGTTGAGCCTCTGCCTTTGGCTCAGGTCATGATCTCAGGGTCCTGGGATTGAGCCCCACATTGGACTCTGCTCAGCGGGGAGTCTGCTTTCCTCTCTTTCTGCCTGCCTCTCTGCCTACTTGTGATCTCTTCTGTCAAATAAATAAATAAATAAATTTTAACTGACTGAGCCACCCAGGCATCCCTAAGATGATTTTATTCAGGCTATTACAATAGGGAACATGTTCATTAGTGAGAAATATTTCCCAGAAAATGAAGGAAACACAAGGTTTTTATTAAAAAGGAGTCTGAGGAAGGATGGAGATAGATCTTAAAAGGATACAAGATTTCTTATTCACTTCTTTCCAGGAGCACAGGGCTCAGATAAAATTCAACATCATTAGTTCCCCATTTTGTTCAAGATAAATAAATATTATTTATCACTGACCAACTCAGAGGCAACCACAAACCTCCCAAGTAGGGTACAGCAGAGTCTGAGAAATAGTCTCTCAAGGGCTCTTGTTGGCATTGTTCTACAAAACCATTAAACCACCTGTTGAGAAGTGGTGGCAAAAATTAGCTGTTTTAGTGTCCTAAAGATTAGGCATCTTGAAAGAGGGATGAATAAAGTAAAATAGAAAAATATTAATATAAAAATTTATATAAAAGTAAAGATCCAGGAGTTGAATCCTGAGGGTAACCAGCCTGGTAGATTCCAAGAGATCAGTGGAGGAAATTCCTGGTTATGTACACCACCTGAGTTTTTTGAAACTAGAATGTTACTACTCTTGGTGATGTTGCCCATAGTCTTGGTTACTTCTCCTATACAGGCATACATGACCCCAACATTTCACTCAACTTCCCAGTAGTCCGGGCAGCAGCTTGTTTAAGGAGAAAACTGATTCTTGCATGGTCTGTAGCAGGGATATGTTCTTTTAAGTTTGCATCAAATCATTAGTCTTTAGCTTTCATGGCTGCTTTGGAACCTAGAGAAAAGTGCACATAACAAGGCAAGCTATAGTACCAATAGGAGTCTAGGCTATCACGTTTTAGTTCTCTATCCAATTCAAGAGAAGGGAGAAAAATTGGAAAGTTAATTTGCAGGGTTAGAGTAAGATACTGAAGGAAACTGTAAGGCTTGAAAATATGGTCAAGATTAGCAATTTGGGCAAAGTAACAGTATCTAGTCCAATTTGCAGATAGGTATAAAAACTGCTTTTCCATGGTTGGGAAGGAAGTCAATTAAATCTCCACCAGACAAGACAGTTGTCTTGCACTTTACAAAGAGTTGCAAAGTAGCTCAAAGACAATGAACAAGACTATAAAGATGTGCTATAGTTCTCTATTGAAACATAAAATTTATCTCTACCATCTCTCCCTTTGGATGAAAGAGAATCTCAAAGAAAGATTATTCTTGATCACACAAATAGGCTGGTCTCATTAGATTTGACCTAATTACTTACATAGCTGCAGCAAGAATAAAAATAAATAATTATAGGCCTTCTTAAGTTTACTTTGCTGGAAGTTTTCATATAGAATCTCAGATTAGATTTTTAAAAGTTCCTGACTGGGTATCCAATTCAGATTTCACCTTACTACCTATAAATTTGGACAATTTCTGCTCTTTTCAAGTTTCCCAAGATATTCCAGGGTCCCTGACCTGCCTAGAAGCAACTTTCCTTACTCATCTGGAAGGCTGGGAACCCTATAAACCAGGTACCAGGCAAGAATTCCCAAGAGGGCTGTGTAAGCATTGGCTCCATAAAGTCAGTCTAATTCCTGAAAAGCACCTGGTCAGATCTGATTCAATAAGCATCATTTTCAAATATGACATCTGGCAAGGCCTTGGCTGCATAACCAGTGTTTCCATATGTAGTTGTCAACTCAGTGTGTCCAGGACAACAAATTCTTTCTTTCCAAGTTTTTATTTAAATTCCAGTTAGTTAGCATACAGTGTAATATTAGTTTCAGGTCTAGAATTTGGTGATTCATCACTTACATACAACACCCAGTGCTCTCATCACAAGTGCCCTCCTTAATACCCATCACTTACATTAACCGATCTCCCTTCTCACCTCCCCTTCAGTAATCCTCAGTTTGTTCTCTATAGTTAAGTCTGTTTCCTGGTTTGCCTCTCTTTCCCCCCACCACGTTCATCTGTTTTGTTTCTTAAATTCTACATATGAGTGAAATTAAGGAATTTGTCTTTCACTGACTGACTTAGTTTGCTTAGCATAATACTCTGTAGCTCCAACCACACCATTACAAATGGCAATAATTCATTTTTGATAGCTGAGTAATATACCACTGTGTGTGTGTGTGTATATATATATATGTGTGTGTGTATATATCACACACATAAATGTGAGATAGATCTCACATCTTCTTTGTGCATTCGTCAGTCAGTGGACATCTAGGCTCTTTCCATAATATGACTATCATTGATAATGCTACTATAAACATCAGGGCTCATGAGGGTGCCAGGGTGAAGTAGTCAGTTAAGAACCTAGCTCTTGGTTTTGGCTTGGGTCATGATCTCAGTGTCATGAGATCAAGCCCCATGTGGGGCTCCATGCTCAGCATGTAGTCTGTTTGAGATTCTCTCTCCTCCTTCTTCCCCTCCACTTGTGCTCTCTCTAAAATAAATAAATAAATCTTATGAGAAACATCAAGGTTCATGTATCCCTTTGAATCAGTATTTTGTATTCTTTGGGTAAATACCTAGCATTGCAATTGCTGGATCATAGGGTAGTTCTGCTTTTCACTTTTTGAGGAACCTCCACACTGTTTTCCAGAGTGGCTGCTGGTGTGTTCCCACCAACAGTGTCAGAGGATTTCTCCTTTCCCCACATTCTCGCCAACACCTGTTCTTTCCTGTGTTAATTTTAGCCATTCTGACTGGTGTGCGGTGATATCTTTGATTTGTATTTCCCTGGTGATGAGTGACGTTGAACATCTTTTCATGTGCCTGTTAGGCATCTGTATGTCTTCTTTGGAAATTGTGACAAAGACAACAAATTCTTATCCAACCTATATAAATAATCATATTGCCATGAAAATTAAAATACCCAATAAAAGTTTCAGAATTCTGGAGTGGTTAAACAAGAAGAATAAGATATCATTTATAAATATTTCCTTTCTATTTATGAAAGCATGGTCTACTAAATTATCATGAGTTATAGATAAGTTAAGACAAAAGAGAACAGGGTTCCTTACATGCCCAGAAAACAAAACATTAAAACATGAGCAATACTCCAAACAAAACCCACAATTATCATTATCTTTCGTTTAGAGCTATATAATTCGTTCTTGTTTTATATAGTTTTACCTTAGTGATCCCATTGACCTATCTGTTTCTTGACCAGAGTTCTGAAAATCTAAACTTGATTCATTGGTATAGTCTCAAAGTTGTCCAAATGATGCCATCAGAACCCTATACCCAATAGTCCCTGACATAGTCCTTTTCAAAGAAACTTTGAGTCTTTTTTTGGAAGATAAAGCACTCTGGCCTATAGCTATTTGCAATGCTTTCAAGGAAGCATCAAAATAATACATAAAAAACTATCTGTAGATGATAAAAGACAATAGCTATGATTAAATTATTACTGATCATTTTCAAAAGTGAAAGATCTGATGAGAGTTCATTACATAAATAAAATAACTGTCAAAATAAAATAATAAAGTCAATTCAAAGTAAATTTTTAAACAAGATATCTACAAACATAATAATTAACCTATTTTAAAGAAGAGTAAACATTAAATCTAATTTATAAGAATGGAGTAACATAATCTTTCCAAAGGAAAAAACTTCAGATATAACATAATAATCCTAATACAATATCATGAAAATGTAAGCAAACATTAGACTATACCAGGAATATATCAAGAATATCAACTAAAGGGGAGCCTGGGTGGTTAAGTCAGTTAAGCATCTGACCCTTGGTTTCAGCTCAGGTCATGATCTCAGAATTGTGAGATGGAGCCCTACATTGGGCTCCTCACTCAGCAGGGAGTCTGCTGGAGATTCTCTCTCCTTTTCTCTCTGCCTTCCCCCACCCCACTCTCTCTCTCAAATAAATAAATAAATCTTTTAAAAAAGAGAATATCAACTAACGAGTTTCCACAAGGTCCTGAACATTTTATATTAATAAAACTCCATACGAAGGTGGTGTGACTACCCCCAATTAAAGACCACTGGCTTACATTTGTAACAAAATGGATGGACCTTGAGGGCATTAGGCGAAGTGAAATAAGCCAGAGAAATAAAAATACCATATCATTTCACTTATATTTGGAATCCAAAAAACAAAACAAATGAACAAACAGAAGCAGAAGCAGATCCATAAATACAAAACACAAACTGGTGGTTGCCCAAGGGGAGGAGGTGGGGGGATGGCCAAAATGGGTGAAGGGAAATGGGAGGTACAGGTTTCCAGTTATAGAATGAGTAAGTCACAGAGATGAAAGTCACAGCATAGAAAAAATATAGTCTATGGTATTGTAATAGCATCATATGGTAACAGATGGTAGCTACACTTGTGATGAGCATAGTACAACAAACAGAGTAGTCAAATCATTATGTTGTACACCTGAAACTGTGTTTCAACTATACTTCAATTTAAAAAAAAAAACTCTCTAAAGGGGTGCCTGGATGGCTCAGTCCGTTCAGCGTCCAGCTCTTAGTTTCTGCTCAAGTCATGACCTCATGGGTAGTGGGATGGAGCCCTGAGTTGGACTCCATGCTCAGCACAGAGTCTGCCTGTCCCTCTCTCTCTCCTTCTCTCCTTCCTCCTCCTCCTCCTCCTCCTCCTCCTCTTCCTCCTTCTCTGTCTCTCTCTCATAAATAAATAAAGCTTTTTAAAAACCCACTGGCTTAGAAGAAGCTAGACTCAAATTAAATAAGCAAAGTTGTGACCAAGGTAACATTTTATTTTATTTTATTTTTAAATATTTTTTTATTTTATTTATTTGACAGAGAGAGATCACGAGTAGACAGAGAGGCAGGCAGAGAGAGAGAGGGAAGCAGGCTCCCCGCTGAGCAGAGAGCCCGAGGCGGGACTCGATCCCAGGACCCTGAGATCATGACCTGAGCCGAAGGCAGCGGCTTAACCCACTGAGCCACCCAGGCGCCCCACCAAGGTAACATTTTAAAAAATAACTGAAATTATGACATTATGACTGATAATACTATATCTTTGAGTTCTATTATCTGGTAAAGCAACACTAGGACTCTGACAAATAGAAAGTTTTCATGGACAGTGAGGGCATTGACAATTCTCTGGGAACTTCCCATACAGCATATAATTTATGAAATATTTATATCAATAACTTTTTACCTATACCACTTCAACCTAGGAAAGGCTGAAATCTTCCCTGCTTTTAACCACTCTGCTCATGCAACTCATCAAGAATAATATATCAAACAAATCTAATAATCTCTAGTAGTTCTATTTCTACAAGATAAAAGAACAAATCCTTTATTTGTTTTTAATTTTCCACAGGCCCTCTGGGAAATCTGAAAGACAGTTGTAGGTGCAAAAGATACTTAGGATTAGATCTGGGTAAGCCAAAATATCTAAAGTTGTCAGGATGTTTGAACATTTGATTAATACAGAATCATAGATGAATGGATAAAGAAGAAGTGGTATATTTATACAATGGAATACTATGCAGCCATCAAAAGAAATGAAATCTTGCCATTTGCGATGAAGTGGATGGAACTAGAGGGTATTGGGCTGAGCAAAGTAAGTCAATCAGAGAAAGAAAATTATCATATGATCTCCCTGATATGAGGAAGTTGAGAGGCAACATGGGGGGTTTGGGGGGTAGGGAAGGAAAAAATGAAACAAGATGGGATCGGGAGGGAGACAAAACATAAGAAACTCTTAATCTCACAAAACAAACTGAGGGTTGCTGGGGGGAAGAGGGTAGGGAGAGGGTGGTTGGGTTATGGACATTGGGGAAGGTATGTGCTATGGTGAGTGCTGTGAAGTGTGTAAACCTGGTGATTCACAGACCTGTACCCCTGGGGCTAATAATACATTATATGTTAATAAAAAATAAAAATTTTTTAAGTAAAAGATAGGATCATGGATTACTGAAAAACAATACTTGACTATCTATTTGACCAATTTAACAATAGAAGATTTGAAAAGTAACATGATTATAAAGAATCATAGCTCTTTCCTAAGTAAGAAGACTTTCTTTTCTTAAATAATCAAGGACATAAAGTCAATATAAACCATAGAAGGTTATTCTAGCAAGATGCAGAACCTTTGTCTCCTAGGCAAATGACTCAGAAAGTAAAGAATAATCTTTTACAAGCTCTTATTAAGAGCAGACCAATAATCCAAGAAAAATCAAACATTTTAACAGAGAAAAAAATCCAATTCTAGTTTTACATCAGTATAATAGTTGACACTAAAGCTTTTTGAAAATCTTATAAATAAGCACATCAAGCTTTAGCCAGCCTTGAACACAACAAATTAAACTCTCTTTCCACAAAACTTCTACAATTTTTATACCCATATATAACCCTTACAGTACAACTTTTAAAAATGGTAAAAATAGGGGTACCTGGGTGGCTCAGTCATTAAGCATCTGCCTTCAGTTCAGGTCATGATCCCAGGGTCCTGGGATAAAACCCTGGATCAGGCTCCCTACTCAGCGGGAAGTCTTCTTCCTCTCCCACTCCTCCTGCTTGTGTTCCCTCTCTCGCTGTGTCTCTCTCTCTCTGTCAAATAAATAAATAAAATATTTTTTTTTAATTTTAAAAATTTAAAAAATAAAATGGTAAAAATAAACACATTTATTAATAGACCTAACTATATATAGTCTCTGTAGCATATAAAAATGAGATGCAAAGTATATAAACTTAAAATTATGCTTAATAATTAATATTTCAGTATTCTATCTTAGAAATTATCTAAGACATATAATGAATATCCATGAATCAACTCTATTTAGTATCAGTCCAATGTTTTAAGTTACCTAAATAACTTGGAAATTATCTTCAAGCTGACATGCTACAAAACATAATTACTCTTGAAATTAATGATGTTATTTGGTTAAACACAAATTTATATTTTTCCTAATCTTAAACCTTTAGTAGAAGTATTGGTAGCTCATTTGATCAATAAACTTGTATAAATTTAGGAAGAATATACCCAAGTAGAATAAAAATGTATGCTTATAGTACATTCAACACTGATAAATCCAAAAAAGCACAGTTGTTTCATTAAATGAAAATATTAAACTACTGTCATCTGCTAGATTTTCCTAAATTAGGTGAACTTGAATTCTTAAAATATTTGAATTGTTTTCCATAAGAACACTTTTGTTTAGCACATTATGAGTATCCAATACAATGCAATTTTCTTAATTTTGGGGAATTTTAAGAACATTCAATTTATATAAACATTTATTTCTAAGCCAATCAGAATAAAGCTCCTTTCAAGAAATTTTAAAATATAATTTGGTAATACCATCCAAAGGTAGAAAAATATTACACACTCACACAGTGAAAGATAGAGGTCTTTCTGAATTATATATAAACATACAGACAGACACAGATAGAAAGACAACTTGTAACTTTAATTCTAAAATTTCAGCATAAGTCAAATGTAAACACAGAATTTAAAAACTCACTGATCCATATCAAAAAGCTGTTCTCTTCCCTATGGGCATGGAATTCTTAATTGATCTGAACTCAAAATAGACAGAAAATACTGATCAGATAACTGTCTTCTTTCACCCAATGGAGACAAGATGTCTATAAACCATGACTCTATTTACAGAGATCACTGAATGGTCAGGTCATGAAACCAAAAGAAGCCAGCACCAGAAATCAAGCAAGTACTCAAAAATAATCAAATCCTTACAGTTCTAGTGGTGGACAAGACTCTGGAACAAAGAATTTGGAGCTGGACTCACTGTTGGGTCCATAGATCACAGGTCAGAAGAGGAACACAAAGAGTTTGGAGAGGCCTTGTTCCCTGGGTGGAATAAATATGGATCTGATGGTGGAGTGCAATCCCATCTGAGTAGAAAGCAAGACGGAGTCATTCATGTCAAGCAGTGACTTATGTCAAGCAGCGATGTAAGCAGCCAAGGGCATTGGACTAAGACCAAATATTGCCAAAACCAGCACAGACTGACAACACCCTGAACTGCAAGCAGCAGAACCAGGGGGTGGTCTGCAAAGGCCCAAGACTGATTAAACTCCTTTAAAAAGGGAGAATTTTTACAGCAAACTGTCAGACTCTCCAAACGCTGACCTTTTCACATCTGACCACATCAAAAAGTCAACTGTCACCAACTGATTCATCTCTGAACGTAACAGAGACTCTCCACTGCTTAAACACAATAAGCAGCACCTGCTGAGAGCTGACCTAGACCAGACTGAGGCCTCAGCTCAACTGCACACACAAGGACTGACTTTGCGTTAGGTTTGTTAATGCTTTACCCCTCATTGTATCTTGTTTGTTGTATGACTTTGTTTTGTGCTTTATATGAAGCATATTTGTGTGTGCTGTATATGAAGCCCAGTTAAATGCATAAGGAAATGTCATTGAGTTTGGAATCCTGAACTTGCTTTATAATTATGTTAACCTTACTTTATGATTGAATAAAGCTGACATTATGGAAAGACACGACTAGTGTGTATGCCTTCATAGCATGCTTGCAGCAATGCCAAGACCATGAAGGACAAAATGCAATGCACAATTAAAGAGATGATTTTATTCAGACTATTGCAATAGGGAGAGTGCTCATGAATAAGAAATATATCAAAGAAGAGGGAACAAACTTGGAGGGGGTCTTATCTATTTGAGTCATTCAGAAAGGGAGGAGGTAGGTCTGGTGTTATAATGATCCAAGATGGTCTTAGGGTAAGGATTTTTTTTAGAAGCACAGGGCTCAAGATAAAGTTCAACATTGCCAGGTCAAGCCATGCAGCATCTTGCTGACCATTATAAAGATGTTTGCCTTTATCCCAAGAATAACAGGAAGTCATTGAGGGTTTAAGTAGAACCATGTCAGGGTCACATAACCTCAGACAGTCTGGCTCTATCCTCCCCTGTCCTCTTCCAGAATATCCCTTCCCTCAATGCTTCCTGTTCAGGTCTTCACAAGATGCTAGATTCTGGGCTCCCTATTGCTGTGATCCCTCTGCCTGGAAGGATGCCCAGTGATGACCTCACGCTGCCTCTCTCAGGCTTTTTGACTATTTCAGGCCCTACTCTTCTTCTGGTCTTCCATCCCCTGCAACAGAATCTCCCCATAAGACCTATCCAATGATGATCAGTGTTAAAAGTCCAGGGATCACAAATTGGCCTACAGGAGCCAGACAGGTAGTCTAAATGAGAAAAGTACACAAGGCATAACACACACAGTAAGAAAATAGGGGAGTGTGGAAAACTGGAAAGTACAGATCCTGCCCAAATGTAGCAGACACTACTCACAATAATTGTTATCAAGCAGGTACCTTACCCAGTGTTATATGATCCTATTATTTTCAGTTTCTGAATTTTTAAATGTGGGCAACCAATGTAAAATTTTGTTTTTGTTTTGGTTTTTCTTGCAAAATGTTTTAAAACAATTTTCAAGTCACATAAAATGTGAATGCTGGATTTGGCCTTCAGATTCCCACTTGGCAACTTCTATTCTTATCCCCAAAGAGATTCTGCCCCTTTCAACCAGCTCCCCACACCCCATCAGCCAACAGAGTTCCAAGCCCCTGTTCTGGCACTCTGGGCCCAACAAAGAATTAACTTACAATCCCACCGCACTGAAAGTAAATCACCTGCCAGTCACCTCTTGGCCCATGAACACATTTAGCATCTACATTACATATTGAGGCAGCCCCACTAAAAGAAATAGGTTTGTCTGAGTCTGAGTCACAGAGAAAGCGTGTGATTCCAATACACATACAAGTGGAGCCTTCATCAGTGTTCCTGGCAGGGGCTGAGGTGTAGGGCAACCTAGTGGCCACTAACCCCACAAAGTCTGGGAAACAAGATATTTTCCAACTGAAGGGAAGTGAGGTTCAGCCCTTTCCCTCTTCATTCCTCCTCTGGAGAGGTGGGCAAGAGGCAGAGGAGTAGAAATGGCCAGCAAGCCCTGTGACACCAGCCACAAGACAACCAGCCTCTGGCCAAGTTCAGGTCCTCTGGTCCAACCTCTCCTGGATCACTTGCCCAAAATTTATACAAGGTCTCCACGTTCTGAGTGGAAAACCCTGAGACCCAGAGTGGCAACATATCATGTCCTCAGTATTTCAGATCTTAACACAATCAAGAGCAATGCTCCAAGAAACTGAGGTGTGGTTTATATTTACATATAAAGCAGGAAGGAAGAACAATTTCTTTTCAGAACCAAATCTTGCACTATAGAATACTGAAAAGAACAAAAGGACAAGGGCACCTGGGTGGCTCAGTTGGTTAAGTGACTGCCTTTGGCTCAGGTCATGATCCCAGGGCCCAGGAACAAGCTGAACATCAGGCTCCATGCTCAGTGGGGAGCCTGCTTCTCCCTCTCCTTCTGCTGCTCTGCCTGATTATGCTCTCTCGCTCTCTCTGTCAAATAAATAAATAAAAATCTTAAAAAAAGAAAAAAAGAACAAAATGACCAGTTCAGAGACTGCATATAGGGCATGCACACTCAAAATATATGTTCATGCCCACAGGCCATGCAGGGACATCCTTACCCCAGCCCTGCCCATACCTGCAAACTCAAACTACCCTCAGCCAGTACACCCCTCACCTTCCCCTCCTGGTCCTCAATACCCATGAAATTGTTGACATTGATATTTTAGGCACAAAATCTATTTCTGGTCAACATTAAGAGCACCAGAGGAATTTTTAACCAAGAGTCACATCTCTTTCCAAAGGAGTTTAACCCTGGACCCAGCAAAGACCCTAGGCTATTCTGTGAGCATGTGAAAAGCCTCAGGAGCTGCTTAGGCGGGCTAGCAGAAATAATCTTTCCAGGCTAATGGCTTTTCTGGAATCCAGGTCTGATCTCCAAGCCTGGTACAGAGCTCATCAGGCCTCCTGAATCAGTGTGACTCAAAACTTAGGACAGGCACTGATAAATCACTAGAGATTGGTTCTATGTGCTTTTGGAGGCCTCACAAGAGAGAATCCCCTGGGGCACCTAGGTGGCTCACTTGGTTAAGGGCTTGCCTTTGGCTTAGGTCATAATCCTGGGGTCCTGGGATCTGCTCAGTGGGGAGTCTACTTATGCCTCTCCCTCTGCCCCCCCAACCATGTGCTCTCACACTCTCCCAGGCCTGCTCTCTCTCAAATAAATAAATAAAATCTTAAAAATAAAGAACCCCCATGTGGCCCTAGATGCCTCAGGCATTTTCTGCAGGGGAACACAGTATAAATTGTGGCAGCAAGCCATTTGTAGACAAAAAGTGGGTGGCTCCCTACCAGGGCAGTTTGAGAAATGGCTTAAAAGGCCCCTTAACAACTACAAAATGCAGCCCTCCCTTGCCCAAGCACCTGGAATCTACCATTACTCATTCCTCCGAAGCAGGAAAAGCTCCCGGTTGAAACGTAAATATATCATCCAATTAACACCCATTAACACATTAGCATCGATTTCTTTTCCAGATTTGGTGATTAAACAGCCTAGAGAAGGGAAAATAGAGTCCTCAAGGGATGGTAAATAGGTTTAGGTAAAGGTCAACAAGGCTAGGGGGTGGGAAGAGACAAAAAGAAGCCAGCAAGTGGTTGAGCCCCACAATAACCCTGGTAAGTTGTGATTTTTTTTTTAAGTTTCAATTTAAATTCAAGTTAGTTAACATACAGTGTAATATTAGCTTCAGGTGTACAATGTAGTGATTCAACACTTCCATACAACACCTAGTGCTCATCACAATAACTGGTGCAAACCAGCTGCACCCAGGTTGAAAGGACTCCTCACGCCTCTCTTACAAGATAAGTTGTTCTTTTTCAAAGTTTTAATTTTAATTCTAGTTAGTTAACATACAATGTTATGCTAGTTTTGGGTGTGAAATATACTGATTCAGCAATTCAATATATTATCTGATGCTCATGACAAGTGCACTCCTCAATCTCCATCACCTATTTAACCCATCCCCCTACCTTACCTCTAATAACCATCAGTTTGTTTTCTCTAGGTTAGAGTCTATTTCTTGGTTTGCCTCTCTCTGTCTATCTCTCTCTCTCTCTTACCTTGGTAAATTGTTTATCCATCCTCCTCTTATGGACTTAAAGAGGTAAACTGACTTGCCCAAAGATAATCAATGGCTAAATTCAACAGTACATCAGCTGATCATTTGAGTTGAGTTCCAAAACATTTTCTGCACATCCGCTCTACTCAAACAATATGTTCTTTGTCCAGAATACTGAGATGTCAAGACATTGTCCTCATTCTCACCAAGTTCAGTCTACTATAGATAAGAGTCAGGAGATAGTGACACAACTGAACAGTATGATAAGGAAAATAGTAGGCACTGTGGAAACATAGAAAGGGGCACCTGACCCATATAAAATGTGGGGGTACAACAAAGTTGGAGAAGTCTTCCTGCAAGAACTAAACCTTGAGCCCAAATACTCTCATTCCAAACCCCATACTCTTTCCATACCCCGATGATAAATACCATGATGCTTTGACACTTTGGTTTTCCTAGACCACAGATAAGGTATAGCACACTCCAAGACCACAGCCCATTACTCCCAGGTTCTAAATCAGGTCCTTACAGCTGTGGCTGTCAGATAAGACAGGTTTCCAGGTCCTGCCTTCATAATCAGGGCCTCTGTGGACTTCCCACAACATTCCTTGTTCTTCCCCCTTTAACTTGCAGGGCAGTGCAAACGAGGGAGACCTGAGGAGTCTGGGATATGGTTGAAATTCAGGTTCTGCTTCATTGAGAAGCATTCATTTGCTCCTCTTCGGGGTGAATTAACTGAAAACAAACTTATTAAGTGTTAACTGTATGCCAGACAGTATGCTAAGCTTTTTATAGACATTATCTCATTTCATCCTCCAACAGCCTTATGCAATAGGTGCTATTAACACCTCCAGTTTACAGATGAGGAAATGGAGAGTTGGAGAAATCAATTGACTTGGCAAAGACTGTGATTCTAACTCAGGCCTCTGTAATGTGGTCTGCTACACCACTTTTCCTAGATTGTTGTAAGTTTTCCCTTCCCTGCTTCCCAGCTACCTCCATTCATTCATTCATTCATTCACTCATTCATTGGTGTTTATTAACCACCTACTCCCTTTAAGGCATAATACTTGAATATTCTGTAATTGAGATTCTAAGATACGTAAATCAAGAAATTTACCTTCCAGGATTTCGCAGAACATAGACTTGCTGATTTTTAGAACTGAAAGGTCACATTCATCCTATAATGAGGAAAGAGAAGCCCAGAGGGAACAAATGAGTCACCCAAAGTCACGTAGCTGGTTAATGGCTGAGCCAGGACCAAGATGGGTCTCCCTAAATTACTGGTTCTCAAACTTTGCATATCAGAAGAATCTTCTTTCAAACAAAGATCCCAGAGCCCCATTCCAAACTATACATTCTGAATCTGTGGAGGAAGTATCTGGGAATCTGTATTTAACAACGAGAAGCATATGCTCCTTAGACCACACAAAGAAACTGTTTACTGTGTTCAGATGCGTTATCTGTATCACTGAATGAGCACAATCAAATTCATTTACCCTGAAGTGAGAGAGAAGATCTAGACCTGATCAAAAGCAGGAAAGTACTGTGGATACAATCCACTGGGAGAGGTAAGACCAGTGCAAAGGAAACATTTGGGAAGGAACACATAACAGTACAGAAAGAATCAGCAAAATGCGTAGCAAAGACAGTAAGGCTACAACAGCCAGAGAAGGAGAAGGTCTCTGTGGGCCGAAGTGATCAGGAAGGCCTTTCTAGAGGAAGTGGGACATGGGTCCAGCATTGCAAGATAAGAAAGATTGGGTAGACAGGGAAAATGCATTCCAGAGGAGGGAAATACTTAGAGCAAAGGTACAAAGTGAAGATATGCAGGGTGTTTTCAGGAGACAGAGAAAAGGCCTGACCAATTCTGCCAGATTCTGGGGATATATGGTAGAGGACCAAACACAGCCAGGCCCTGCTCTCATGGAACATACATGGGACAAGGGGATGAAGAGGGGGGAATAAACAACCAAATAACCAAATGGTTATTTGAGGTAGTGATAGGTGCTATGATGACAATAAACAGTGATCTGGCTAGGTTTGGAAGGAGCTATCTAACTAGGGAAGTGAAGGACAGCTTAAGAGGCCATTTTTGCCATTAAATGAGGGTAGATGTAGGAGAGGAGTGGAGAATGACAGGAAAGACAGCTGTCGAGACCATAATTGGGGACTCTCCACCCTAGTTTATCTGTTCTCTTCTAAACTCAGATGAAAGACACATAGGGCAGCGTTGAGCCTGTTTTTTGTTTTGTTTTGTTTGTTTGTTTTGATCAAGATAGGGTAGGGTCTATCTCCACAGGCTTCCAGGGGTACAATCACCTGTGACTTGGCTCTGAAGAAGCAGCCTTTTGGCCAGCCTGGCAAAGCCAACACCAAGCCCCATTCCTGAGTGACTACCACCAGCCACCAAGCTTCAGGAGGTGTTAGGCTCATCAGAGCCCATCTCTTCCCTTCTCTGTAGAAGAGGCAGGTTTTGGCAAGCAGAAGCAATTGGGTTCCTTTATATCAAAACAGCAAAACACCAAAAAAGGTAATTGAGAGAACTCTATTCTTTACTATCCAAGCCAAATTGAAGTCCTACTGACACCCTATAACCGTATGCCTTCGCACTAAGTGGAAAATAAACTTCAAGCAGCCAGTTTAAAAAAAAAAAAAAAAGATGAGGGGTTTTAGAAAAAGGCAAAATGTGTTTCTGGGTCACTAGCTAAAATAATTTGGGGCCTAGCCTGACAGAATAGATTACATCTAAGGACACACTTTGCCTTAACATTGATGTCTTTCACTAAGTCCAAGTCCTCACACACTCTCTCTTTCCCCTTCAGATACCTAGCAGTTCCCAAACTGGTTCAGATTTCTCAACTCTGTGGGAACCATGGTCCCTAGAGCCAAGACCTGACCCACAAAAATTGCCCAGTACCCGTGGGCTTAGCCTAAAATGGCCCAAACACATGAGCAGACAGTTATCTCTCTCTTTTTTCTGAGGTCTGAGTCTATTGCTTTAGAGCCAGGGCCTGAGGTCCATGCTAGCAAAATGGTTCATTAAATTAAGTGGTCTTCCTTTTATCCCTCCTTTGCCTTCCCCCACAGTCACAAAACCCCTGCAGCAATAGGCATGACCTGTGTCTATGAATAGTCCATGGAAAAAAATAACAGCTTGGTGATTTGTCTGCAGGGCCCCAACATCCCCCTACCTATGCCTTTCTCTGCCCTTCAGGACAATCTCCCCCTGGCCAAATGTCCAGGACCTTCATGGTCCCTCCTTTTACCCCATCTCTTTCTCTCAGGAAATAATAGTAAAAATCCATTAATATTAAGATCAAAGTAAATAATGAGGCTTAAGGAGTATTTGAATTTTTTCACATGGAAGCCTCAAGTTTAATACTGCCTGAGATAATCTCAATAAACCTTAAAGTAGAAACATTAAAAATAAAAACTAATGATTTTTTTTTCTCATTAATGTAGGCAAGTTTCCATATTCCTCTGGCTTGAAGGCAAATGTAGTTCATAGCATAAAAGGGCTGCATTGTTTGCATTTATCATTTACCAAAAAATATATTTCACTTATCACAGAACAAACAAGTAGAGAAAAAAATTAAGAGAATTTAATAAATTGTATTTCTAATCCTAATAAAGTGGCGAGGGGAGTATGGGGGACTATGATAGTCCCCCACTACTTATTTTTATAATACCTATATTATACTTTGGCAGTTATATGAACTAATAATACATATGCTTAGGAACCTAGGAAATGTGTCTCAGAAAAGAGAATCTATGACAAGCAAGAGCATAAATTAGATTGATATTAACTATGAAGTTTCTCCAAGATATGGCCCCTCTTTCAAGTTGTTCACCATCATCTAACCTGAGTGATAAGAGCAGGAAACAATAATGTGCTAAATGGTGTGTTACAAACAGTAAGAACAATAAAGACCAGAATGGGGAGAGAGCCATGTAACTCAAAAGGGTCTTGAGGCTTAAATAATATTTAGATAAATGTAGATTAGATAAGATGTAGCACTCTTGGGAACCGGCCATTGGGGATAATACATCACACTGGTGATTGCCAAAATAGTAAAAAGGAAAAAAATGGAATGTGATACTAAAAATGGTGGTGGTCTTGGGGCGCCTGGGTGGCTCAGTGGGTTAAGCCTCTGCCTTTAGCTCAGAACATGGTCTCAGGATCCTGGGATCAAGCCCTGCATCAGGCTCTCTGTTCAGCAGGCTCTCTCTCTGCCTGCCTCTCTGCTTCCTTGTGATCTCTCTCTCTCTCTCTGTCAAATAAATAAATAAAATCTTTTTTAAGAAATGGTGTTGGTCCTGTAAGGGCCTATTTAGCCAGAGCGGCCCCACCCCGGTTGACCAGCCATTTTGTTGTTTATGCAGTAAAACTTAAATTGACCCTGCCCCCGACAGGGGAACTTACTTAAAAGCAAGTCCGGGAAACCAGTCCCAGGTAACAAACCCCAAATACAAGGGTGGGCCAGGTCAGGTGGAGATAACAGCCTGAATGCAGGGATGAGTCGGGTCAGGTAGAGACATCCAATCCGTAAAGCACGCATACTGTCTTCCTAGCTACCAAGGAGTATGGGCCCCACCTTCTGGGCACCAATTCTGACCAAGGTGATAAGCTAGTTCAAATAGCTACTATGGGGTGAATTGTAATTCAATTGGCCACCCGTGTGTGACCTAGCATGACTGTGCAGCTTTCTCTGTGTGTTACAATTTCATTGGCCACCTGTGTGTGGCCAGGCCCAAACACATGGCCTTTGCCCTTAAAAGCTAGCCTGTGAAGCAGAGAGAGGTTGCCCTCTCTGTAAGAGGTGTGGCCCCGAACATTCGGTTTGATTCTTGATGCTTGGCGCGAAATAAAGCTTTGCTTGACCTTCGCTTTGTATCAGTCTCGCTCCTTTAATCACGGACCCATTATTGGGGAACCTAACAGTCCTATATAGTACAGCCAAGGCATCTTAAAGAAAGAACTATTTTGAGGCACCTGGGTGGCTCAGTGAGTTAAGCCTCTGCCTTCGGCTCAGGTCATGATCTCAGGGTCCTGGGATTAAACCCTGCATAGGGCTCTCTGCTCAGCAGGGATCCTGCTTCCCCCCTCACCCTCTGCCAGCCCCTCTGCCTGCCTCTCTGCCTACTTGTGATCTCTCTCTGTCAAATAAATAAATAAAATCTTTTTTTTTTTAAAGAACTATTTCAAGGGGAGGAGAATATGAACCAGAAAACTCAAGGAAATCACATTAAGTACTGACTTTCAGAAATGGAGTGACCTAAAAAAAAGACATGTTAGTCCCGGAACCACCAAAAATTGTGTCAAAGGAGCCACTGCCCCCTAAAAGGTTCTGAATGTGTGCTTTCTTTGTTTCTCTTCCTCTATTCACAACTTAACAAGATCTCCTTGCAACTCTGATCAGCAAGGCCATCTACGCGACAAATCCACAGTAGACACTAGCATGGCAGTTAACACTAAATACCTTCCCTAATAATTTTTTTTATACTTAAACAGATAATAGTAGCTGCCATGCTAAAAATGTAACCACTGTGTACCAGGCATTGCATTAAGTGCTTGAGGAACATTATTTCAGATCATCAGCACGATCCCATTTAATCCTAATTCATCTGATTATTGATTTCCTCATTTAAAACTCAATTGCAGGCATCACCACATTTCACCCATAAACATTTCAGCATGCATACTATTAATTAGAGTTGAACATTATTTTCAGTTGTTTTTCTTCGGAGATAAGCCATATTTTTCTTTGGAGATAAGCCAATTTCCCTACAAGTACACCAGATTCTTTACCAAAACTAAATTTTGTTACTTGTGGTCCATTTAGGCAGTGGTACCATCCTTTCATATCACTTATTTTGAGAAATTGGGACTTTGACTCCAGGTGACTGTACCTTCAGTGTAGGAAGGTACAGAAAAGTCACTCAGACTCCATTAGACCATTATTAAGTAGCACTGTGAACTTGAGCAAATTATTTAACCTGAAATCTCCATTTTTCGACACATAAAATTAAATAATGACAATTTCTTCAGAGGTTTGAGGTCTAGATGATATCATATATGGAAAATGCCTAGTGCAGGGCCTGGTATATAGTAAATGCTTGATAAGGGCTGATTTCGTCACCCATTCAACCAGAGTTTCCTTGATGGGTATATTATGCATGCAGAGCCTTGCAAACTTCCCAGAAGAAAGAGAAAACAGATGCTTTGACCTCAGGCAAACTAGTGTGCTAGCAGCCCCCAGCCCCTAGGTTTTCATAGGCTCCATAAAAGTGAAAGCTGGGGGCAGGGATGGGGGGGATAGGGGGTTGTAAGTAGGGTTTTGTCTATTCTTAGTCTTTGAATAGACCTATGGGGTGGGGGGGGTGAAGGGGGCATTGGGGGGTGGGTGGTAAGTAGGGTTTTGTCTATTCTTAGTCTTTGAATAGACCTACCTCTGGCAGGTGATTCAATGCATGTGATTCATTTTTAGTGATAATTATGTATATTGAAAGTATAGTATACCCTTTAAGGATATGTATTTCTGGGGTGCCTGGGTGGCTCAGTGGGTTAAAGCCTCTGCCTTCAACTCAGGTCATGATCCCAGGGTCTCTGCTCATCAGGGAGCCTGCTTCCACCTCTCTCTCTCTCTGCCTGCCTCTCTGCCTACTTGTGATCTCTGCCTGTCAAACAAATAAATAAAATCTTTTAAAAAGGGATATGTATTTCCATTCTAAATATACTGAATGAAATTTTCTGGATTTTTAGGAAGGAAAGAAAATTAGGTTGTATATTTGAATAAGTAAGAGTTTCTGTGAAATTTTTTAAAAATCCACACACTCCAAGAGCAGGCAGAATAATCTACGGTAGAAAAAAATAATCATAATGGTTGTCTATGGGGTGAATTGGGGATTGACTGAGAAGGAATATTTTGGGTGATGGCAATGTTCTGTATTTTGATAAGGGTTTGGATTGTACAGATATAAACTTTTGTCAAAACTCGTTCACTTGTACACTTAAAATCTCTGCACCTAATTGTATTTCAGTTTATCTGAAAAGAGTATCTTAATTTTGACACAGTGAAATTGTAGATATTGGTTAATATTGGTTAATAGAAGTGGAATTTTTTTTATGTGCAATCCCAAAAAATGATGTTAGAAAGGCAGTTGCCTATTCTGGCAATATGGAGTTAAACTCTGGTTCCCTAAGGCAGAAGCTAAAAGAAAGACAATGCAGGGGCAAGAAAGAGCCAAAACACAGATTTGTCATAACTGCAAGATGAGTTTATTTGTTTTTAACCGTAATAATGATTAATATTATGGCAACACCCTGTATTGCGGGTATAAAAACACAATCCTCTCCCAAAATATGACTCAGCCTCTGTGCTCCCAGATACACTGAAATTCCTTGGAAGGCAGCTGGAGGCCTTCATGGAGGCTCCTGTTCTTGCTTCTTTCACAGTTAGACAAACCAAAGCAGACCCACGCCCCTGCTGCTAGGTTCCCAGTCATAAGGAAGGAAGGCCTGGGCTCACAAATCGCCACACAGTACAGCCAAATAATGTCCTGTTCAAACCAACAGTTCCCTCACCCATAACCACCACCTAGGAAATGGCCTGCTTCTAAGGCCAAACTCCCTGTTTAACAGAAATCCAAACACTTCATCCTGGACCTTTGAGCAAAATGTCAGAGAGAGAACTTTGTTTTTACTCCTATAAAATTCCTACACTTTCAGAACATTACCCCTGCCCTCCTCTTGCTTAGGGACTCTTTGTGATTATATATTTTACACTAAGAAGTAAAAAATAACTCAATCCTTCTACTCAGACCATACCCTTAGGTGTGGCTTTTCACTTAACTGCTTCCTGGGAGGAAGAAAGGTAGGAAGGAAAGGGGTGGGACAAAGGCTAAGAAGATCTTGGAAGCCCAAGTATTCTATTTAGCATCACTTTTGAGTCAGGCTGCAAAGGTTTTCCTTTCCATTTATCATACTTATTGAAAGGGAATCTAAGGCCCCAAAGAGTGCAGGAACTTGACCAAGGTCACACCAAAAGTATAGAGTAGAGCTTGGGAAGAGGAGCCAGGTCCTTTGCCTCCAGCCAAGCGCTCTATCCAAAAAGATGTGTGATTCTCCCTAGTGAGTCAAGGAAAAATGCAGAGAAACGGGGTTATCAGAGGAGAGGGTTGCAGTTCATGTGGTTCATTCAGCCTCGCAAAATGAACAGGAAGGAGAGACACAAACAGACCCTCAATGGATGAATTGGAAATCCCTGAATTGTAGAGAAGGGCAGCAAGATGATAGTCTCCTGTTTTAAAAGATGCTGCTCCGGCATCTGAGTGACTCAGCTGGTTAAGCGTCTGCCTTGGGCTTAAGTCATGATCCCTGGGTCTTGGGATTGAGTCCCACTTTGGGCTCCTGCTCAGCAGGGAGTCTGTGTCTCCCTCTGCCCCTTCCCCCTGTTTGTTCTCTCTGTCTCTCTCTCTATCTATCTATCTCTCCACCACCACCCCACCCCCCACAAAAATAAATAAATAAAATCTTTTTTTTTAATGCTTTTCCAGCATCAGACCACTCAAACTGTCCAGATATTCTTCACTATCCTGGAGAGACAGAAGGACGGGAGAAATGAAACGAGGAATTGAGAAGGAAAGGAAGAAGTGGGGAAGAGGAGAAAAGAAAGAAACTAGGAAAAGATTTGGAAGAAAAAAGAATGGCTGAATGAATGTTCAAAAAAGAACAATATACAATCACAAGAAGCTTTGGAGCCCTAAGTTATAGTACAGATTGGTTCTCTTTCTCCTCTCCCCACCCTCTACTCTGCACTGACTTGGGCACACACACATACACACACACACTCATTAGTCTATCCTGGGCCAGCCCCTTTTTGTTCCCCAGACATGTTGGCTCAGGCTCAGGAGCCTTGGGCTTCAACTCTTGTGAAGGAGTTGCTGGGCCTGCCCAGCCTACTTGCTGCTTGACCTATATATTTCACAGATGTTAGTTCCCTCTGCCATTCCCCAAGGGGCCAGAGAAAAGATAGTTTAGCAGGAAAATATCCTTTCCAAATGGACTTATTATATTCAAGTGGAAAAATGTCACATTTCTTAAACCCCACTTACCACCAAAACAAAAAATCCTCTTCTTATGCCCCTAGAGACTACCCCCTAAAGGCAGGTCTACCCAGACAGTTGAAGTGAGATGATGTATACACCTCTATTACCTGACTGCTACCTTTGACCTATAGCAGTGGGCCTCACTGGCCCCAGAGGAGAAGGGGGCCTAAGCCAACAGTTAAACTGTTGAACCAAGATAAGAACTACTCTCCAAAATCCAAATAAACAACACCTCACTCATCCAAAGGTCACTTCTCTAGCAATCTCGTATATCTGGAACAAAGAAGAAAATAAAGGGAAAAGAGAAAAAAGTCTCAAGGAAGTCAGAATAGATGTCACTATCTATACAGTAAAGTTTGTAGGTTTTACTCAAAAGAATCTTTTTGGAGCCAATTTACTTTAGACTAAATCCTTTTAACTGTATTTGTTGTTTTCATAGCCACAACAAATGAGGAACAACAAATTATCATGAGGCAAAAATACAGAAACTCTAGAAAACATAAGAGACAGTTGAATGTAAATATAGATGGTAAATCGAAATCTTAAGGTTTTGTCCTCTTAATAATACACTAGTACTGACTCCTGTTGTCAAACATGGAGTAACTTGCTGAGCAATGAGAAATTTGACAAGTGTTAATGGCCAGTATTTCCTAAATATCCCCATTAGGACATTGTTAGTTATCTCTGGACCATCCTGTCAGCCTGACCATTTGATTAAGGGTGACAAGTTCTGATGGCAATAGCTCAGCGAAGTTTCCTTTCTTAAAAAACAAACAAACAAACAAATAAAACTCCTTAAGCCCAACTAAGGTAAACCATTGTCAAAAATGATGGAGCCCAGAACTTCTGGGGAAGATGGGGGAATAAGAGGACCCTAAACTCACCTTGTCCAACAGATACAACTAGATAACACTCACATCAGTGTAAATAACCCAGAAAACAACCGATTACTGGCAGAACAAACTCTCCACAGCTAAATGTAGAGAAGAGGCCACACAGAAGAGAGTATGAAGGGTAAAGACAAGGTTGGGCGCTAAATGGACCCATGGATCTGTCCGCAGGAGACCACTTCTCCAGTTAAAAAAAAAAAAAAAAAACAGACCCTCATCCTGGGGAGCCCCTGCCAAGAAGATGAATCCCCATAATATTTGCCTTCAGAATCTAGAAGGACCGAATTTCGTAAGTTCTTAAAACCAGTGGGACTTAAAGCCTAGAATTTTAAAAATCAGTGGAATCAGCTCTGGGAGAGCTATGAGGGGAAGAGGAAGCTGAGTCCATGCCCTTAAAGAGACAGCATAACAAAAAGCCCCACAGAGATACAACACAGAAGCAGCAGTTTGAAAAAAAAGGCCTGGGGCATGTGGGAGGGAGAGCAGTTTATTCAACTCAGATCATGTCCCAGAAGGACAGAGATCACTGGAAGACTCTTCCAGGAACAAAGGAGTTGGCAGGTGCCATTTCCCTTCACCACCCCCCAGCATAAACATGTGGACACCTGTGGGAACCAGTGTGGCACAGGCTCTCATGACCTAACTTGCTAACACCACCACCCTGCCCCCCTCAACACATTGCAGATCCACCCCCATCCAATATGTTCATAGCTGGAGCCCATCCACAGTGGTGCCACAGGCCTGCCAGAGTGCAAGCAGCCCTGACAGCATCCAGCACCATGCCAAATTCACTCTTGCCCTGGGAAGAAGGAAAGATAACCACACACACCAGTCAGACTATGGCCCCGGCAATAGGCTGGGGGCAGACAAGCTACTCTCAACTGCAGGTCCTGCCCACTAATGAAAGCACAACACAGGGAAAGAACCCAGCAGTCTGGTGCTACAGCATCTCTGACAAATGCCTGGCCAGACTCAACTCAAGCCCAAGGCATCCCCAGACCCGCTAAACACTGCCCACAACAAGCAAATAGAGCTCTGCAGATGATGGGACTGAAGGAAAAAGTAGCTCACAACAGCAAAGTGCACACAACACACATAGGAGGCACTCATGAAGCACCAGGTCTGGAGAACAGGAGATACTGCACTGAAGAGTAGTACAGGGCCTCTTCTTCATAAGGCCATTACTTTCAAGTACAGGGGACATAGATTGCTTTCCTAACACAAAAACAGACACAGAGAGACAAAATGAAAGGGGAGAGGAATATGTCCCAAATAAAAGAACATGACAAAATCACAGCAAGGTACTGAAGTGAAAAGGAGATAAATAACATGCCTGAGAGATAATTTAAACTAATGGTTATAAAGATACTCACCAAACTTGAAAAAAGAGTAGAGGACATCAGTGAGACCCTTAACAAAGAGAACGAAGATATTTAAAAAAAGGACCAATCACAGATGAAGAACACAATAAATAAAATTAAAAATACACTAGATGGAATAAATAGTAGGCTAGATGAAGAAGAAGAATGAGAGACCTAGAGGACAGAGTAATGAGAAGGAATCAAGCTAAGCAGGCAAAAGAAAAAAAATAAGCAAAATGAGAAGAGATTTAGGGAACCCCAGTGACATCATCGAGCATAAGAACATTTGCATTATAGGAATCCCAGAAAGAGGAGAGAGAGAGAGGGGAGCAGAAAAAATCCTATTTGAAGAAGTAACAAGTGAAAATTTCCCAAATTGGGGGAGGGAACCAGATATCCAGCTCCAGGATACACAGAGATCCCCCAACAAAATCAACCGAAGGAGATCCACATTAAGACCCATAGTAATTAAAATAGCAGTAAGTAGTGATAAAGAAGAATTTTAAAGCAGCAAGACAAAAGAAGACAATTACAAACAAGGGAACCCCATAAGGCTCTCAGTGACTTTTTCAGCAGAAACTTTGCAGAGCAAAAGGGAGTAGAATGGTATAGTCAAAGTGCTGAAAGGGGAAAATCTGCAGCCAAGAATACTCTATCTGACAAGGCTATCATTCAGAATAGAAGGAGAGATTAAAAAGTTTCTCAAATAAAAACTAAAGGAGTTCATGACTACTACATGAAAAGGGCTCTGGAAAATAGTACGGAGGTTCCTCAGAAAGTTAAAAATAGAACTACCCTACAACCCAGCAATTGCACTACTAGGTATTTATCCAAAGGATACAAACATTGTGATTCGAACAGGCCCCTGCATCCCAATGTTTATAGCACCAATGTCCACAATAACCAAAATATGGAAAGAGCCCAGATGTCCATTGACTAATGAATGGATAAAGAAGATGTGGTATATATATATACAATGCAATATTACTCAGTCATCATAAAGAATGAAATCTTCCCATTTGCAACAGCATGGATAGAACTAGATGGTATTATGCTAAGTGAAATAAGTCAATCAAAGACAAATATCATATTATTTCACTCATGTGTGGAATTTAAGAAACAAAAGAGATGAACATAGGGGAAGGGAAGGAAAAATAAAATAAGATGAAGACAGAGGGGGAGGCAAACCATAAGAGACTTAATTCTAGGAGACAATCTGAGGGCTGCTGGAGGGGAAATGGATAGGGGGATGGAGGAATTGAGGAATGGGCATTAACGAGGCTACTTGAAGTAATGAGTACTAGATGTTATATGCAACTGATGAATCACTAAACTCTACCCCTGGAAATAATAATACACTATATGTTACCTAAAGTGAATTTAAATAAAAAATAAAAATAAAATAAAATTGCCTGGGAAAAACCAGGCATAAATATTTAAAACAAAACCAAACAAAAAACACTCTCACCAAACAAAAGTCCAGGACCAGATGGCTTCACAAGGGAATTCTACCAAACATTTAAAGAAGAGTTAATACTTATTCTTCTCAAACTGTTTCAAAAAATAGAAGAGGAAGGAAATCTTCCAAATTCATTCCATGAGGCAGCATTATCCTGACACCAAAACCAGGGGGGAAAAAACACTACAAAAAAAGAAAACTATAGGCCAATATCTCTTATGAACATGCATGCATAATTCCTCAACAAAATACTAGCAAGGCGAATCTAACAATACATTAAAATAATCATTCACCACACTCAAGTTAGATTTATTCAGAGGATACAAGGGTGGTACAACATTTACACATCAACCAACGTGATACATCACATCAGTAAGAGAAAGGATAAAAGCCATTTCAATAGACACAGAAAAAACATTTTAAAAAGTACAACATCCATTCATGATAAAAACTGTCAACAAAGTAGGTTTAGGGGGAACATACCTCAACATAAAAAAGACCATATATGAAAAACCAACAGTTAATATTATACTCAATGGTGAAAAACTGAGAGCATTTCCCCCTTAGGTCAGGAAGAAGACAAGGATGTCCAGTCTCACCATTTTTGTCCAACATAGTACTGGAAGTCCTAGGCATAGCAATCAGATAAGAAAAATGAATAAGAGGCATCCAAATTGGTAAGGAAGAAGTAAAATTGTCACTATTTGCAGACGACATGATACTATATAGAGAAAACTATAAATTCTACCCAAAAAAACCAATAAAACTGATAAATGAATTCAGTAAGGTCACAGGATACAGAATTGAGGTACAGAAGTTTGTCACATTTCTATACTCAATGAAGCAGCAGAAAGAGAAATTAAGGAAATAATGCCATTTACATTTATACCAAAAATAATAAAATACTTAGGAATAAACTTAACCAAGAAAACGAAAGACCTGTACTCTATAAACTGTAAAGCATTGACAAAAGAAATTGATGATGACCAAACAAATGGAAAGATATTCATGCCCATGGATTGGAATAACCAATATTACTAAAATGTCCATGCTATACAAAGCAATCTATAGCTTTAATGCAATCCCTATCAAAATACCAATCGCATTTTTCACAGAGCTAGAGGAATCCTAAAATTTGTATGGAAACACAAAAGATCTCAAATAGGCAAAGCAAGGAAAAGAAAAAGCTGGAGGTATCACATCTCCATGTTTCAGGTTATACTACAAAGATGTAGTAATCAAAACAGTATGGTACTGGCACAAAAACAGACACACAGATCAATAGAACAGTATAGAAAGTCCAGAAGTAAAACCACAATCATATAGTCAATTAATCTTTGACAAAGGAGACAAGACCATGCTATGGGGAAAAGACAGTGTCTTCAACAAATGGCATTAGAAAAACTGGACAGTTACATGCAAAGAATGAAACTGGACCCCTTTCTTACACCATACACAAAAATAAACTGAAAATGAATTGAGGACCCAAGTGTGAGTCTTGAACCATAAAAATCCTAGAAGAGATCACAGACAGTAATTTCTCTGACATTGGTCATAAGATTTTTCTAGATACATATGCTGAAACAAGAGAAACAAAAGCAAAAATAAACTATTGGGACTACAATAAAACAAAAAGCTTCTGTACAGCAAAGGAAACAGTCAACATACTAAAAGACAAACTACTAAATGGGAGAAGATATTTACAAATGACATATCTAGTAAAGGGCTAGTATCCAAAATATGTTAAGAACTGATACAACTCAGGGCACCTGGGTGGCTCAGTCATTAAGCATCTGCCTTTGGCTCAGGTCATAATCCCAGGGTCATGGGATCAAGTCCCACATCAGGCTCCCCGCTCATTGGGAAGCCTGCCTCTCCCTCTCCCTCTCCCACTGCTTGTGTTCCCTCTTTCTCTCTGTGTCTCTCTCTGTCAAATAAATAAATAAAATCTTTAAAAAAAAAAAAAAGAACTGATACAACTCAACACCCATAAAACAAATAATCCAATTTAAAAAGGGGCAGAAGGGTCTCCTGAGTGGCTCAGTTGGTTAAGCATATGCCTTCAGCTCAGGTGATAATCCCAGGTTCCTGGAATAGAGCCCCACATCAGGCTCTCTGTTCAGTGGCAAGTCTGCTTCTCCCTCTCCCTCTGTGATTTCTCTTGCTTTCACTCTCTCTCAAATAAATAAAATCTTAAAATATAATGAAATAATTTTTAAAATATAAAAATGGGCAGAAATCATGAGCAGACATTTATCCAAAGAAAACATACAGATGGTCAAAAGACACATGAAAAGATGCTCAATATCACTCATCATTAGGGAAATGCAAGTCAAAACTACAGTGAGGTATCACTCCACACCTGTCAGAATGGCTAAAATAAAAAACACAAGAAGCAAGCATAGAAAAGTATGTGGAGAAACAGGAACTCCTTTGCACTTTTGGAGGTAATGCAATCTGGTGCAGCCACTATGGCAAACAGAATGGAGATTCCTCAAAAAATTAAAAAGAGAACTGCCCTATGACCCAGTAATCACACTATTGGGTATCTACCAAAAAATCCAAAAACACTAATTCAAGAGGATACATACACCCCTATATTTAGAGCAGCATTATTTACAACAGCCAAATCATGGAAGCAGCCTAAGTATCCACTGATAGGTAAATGGATAAAGAAGATGTTGTATATATATACAATGGAATATTATTCAGTCATAAAAAATGCATGAATTCTTGCCATTTGCAACAACATAGATGGAGCTAGAGGATATAATGCTAAGTGAAATAAGTCAGAGGAATACAAATACCATATGATTTCACTCATATGTGGAATTTAAGAAACAAAACAAATGAGCAAAGGAAATGACAGAGAAACAACCCAAAAAACAGACTCTTAACTATAGAGAACAAACTGATGGTTACCAGATGGGAAGTGGGTGGGAGGATGGGTGAAATAGGTGATGGGGATTAAGGAGGGTACTTGTCATGATGAGCAATGAGTGATGTATGGAATTTTTGAATCACTATATTGTACACCTGTAACTAATATAGCAGTGTATGTTAACTGTACTGGAATTAAAACTTTAAAAAAGAGAAATCTACATTTGAAATCCTTGAAATCATGCAGTATTAATAAGCCTTTCACAGGCTTAGCTAAGCCAGACATCTTTAAAAATCTAAAATCTCTGAACAATGACTGAAAGAATAACAACTCTCTGCATATTGAAGTGCCAGACATATCACACACATTATCTCTTTTAATTCTTAAAAAACAAAAACAAAAACAAAAAAACTTCAAGGAAAATAAAGCTCAGAGAAGTTAACATGACTCATCTGGGGTTCCATGGCCTATGAGTGACACACCTGGTGTTCAAATCCCGTTTGTCTAACTCTGCTCCATACCAGGCTGCCTCTCATCCTTTGAAAAGACTATGGGTTGATAAAGGGGGAATGTCAATGAAGGAGCATGCATCCATCAACCAGTCCTCTAACACTGCAAAATTACTCTAACCCACCCTCCCCCCACCTCTCCAAAACCACTGTAATAAGCAGTCATGGAAATGAAAAAGAATCACAAGACCCACTAATGTAGAACCACAAGAGTCCCTGGCATAGGTAGAACTGCAACTAACTAGTTACCATTAGTAACAGTGTTACTAAGTCAGTCAGATCCTCATGGCCAATTTTATGTATGTATACACACACGCATATATAAATCACATTTTAGTCTCACAATCACCAAAGAGGTAGGTTCAATTATTGTTTCAATTTTATAGTAGAAGAAACAGAACTGGAGAGAACAAAATGCCTTGTCTAAGTTCACACAGCCAGTCTTACGGCCAAGAGTCAAACTCAGTTCTGATTCTACATCTGGTACACCCCACTGCATATCAGTCCTTTACCTGATATGTCATGCCTTCTACAAATTCACAGTTGGACTCAGAGACTAATAAGCCTGAGACCCACCAGTTATGGTGTGTATCTAATTCCAAGGCTGTCAGCCCCCGGAGTGGCCCAGCTCCAAACCACTGGTGGAGGACAAGTCATCCTGCCCCACACAAGCAGCCAGCTGGTCCATTATGGTTTAGGCAACTAAGCAATTCCTACTGGGATTTTCTCTCTCAATCTTACTATTTTTTTAAAGATTTTATTTATTTATTTGACAAAAGGAGATCACAAGTAGACAGAGAGGCAGGCAGAGAGAGAGAGAGCTGAGCAAAGAGCCCAATGCAGGGCTGGATCACAGGACCCTGGGATCATGACCTGAGCTGAAGGCAGAGGCTATAACCCACTGAGCCACCCAGGCACCCCTCAATTTTACTATTTTTTTTCCAAGTTGGGTCAGTAGGTTAAGCACACTCTGCTTGGGAAATCTTCAAAGCCCTTGAAAAAAGACAAAGCGTTTTATATCTGCAGAAGAAGAGACCCCTGTCACATTCAGAGAACCCATGAGTGTTGGTCTCACCCTTAAGCCATCTGGGCCACCGTCACTTGCCTCCCCCAGCTCTCAGCTCTTCCTTCCCTGATATCACCATAACCATTCCAGGTTCAGGAGAAAGTCAGATTGTTACAAATAGTTTAATGTTATGGTCATTGCTTTGAACTCCACAACCCCTTGGTAAATTATGAAATAGCAAAATTTAGCTTTTAAAGCTGTTGTCTTATGGCCAGCCAAGTCATGATACTGTCATCTCATACCAGGGTGACCTCATCTTCCACTATGGGCCTGAGATGCTAATCAAGAAAAGCCTGGATCTGGAGAGGTCCAGACAGTGAAAGCAATACCATGATAGGACAATTTTATGCTCCTTTCTGGGGGTGGTGGGGAGGACTGAGGGTACTGGAAATGAGGAAACATATACCTCTGGACATTGCTGCAGGCATTTTGAGTGGTAATATGGTTATGTGAGCTTGTCTGGGTGGCACTGTGAACACCTGTTTAGCTCAATGCCCCTTCCAACGCCACCTAATCCCTCCCCACTGATCGGTTTTTTTCCCCTCCATTTCAAAACTTGGACTCTGGGATTTATTTTGTTCTGAATCAAGAGAAAGTATAAGACATCTCCATCCATACCTCACCAGCTGAGGCTCAAGTAAATGGTGTCTGGCCCTGCTCAGATCTCATTATTCCGGTTCCAGTAACTGGGCTCTTCCCTTTCCTGATGCCTAGGTTCCCGCCTTATACCCAGTTCCTGTGCCTGAGCTCCTATCTTATTCCCTCAATATCTGAGGCCCTGTAGTTCCCTAGGCATCCAAATTCTTCCAGCACTGAGGAGAGGGGGGCCTCCCAGCCAGTCCCTCCAATCCCTACCCAACCTGGTTCCTTTTTGACAATTGGAGTACTTGAAAAAAAATTAGGTGAACCAACGTGGGCCTCCAGTTGATTACCCTGAGATCAAGAGTCACATACTTTACTGAATGAGCCAGCCAGTTGCCCTTGGAGTACTTTAAAATTTATATATTTCAATTTTAGATGTTATTGATTAATTCTCTGATAGGAAAGAGTAACAAATCAGCACTCAGTTATGGTAAATGACTAAGCCCCAGAGATCTACTACACAGTATAGTACTTTTGGTTAATAATATCATATTGTATACTTAAAATTTGGCTAAGAGAGTAGATCTTACATTAAGTGTTCTTATCACCAAAAAATAATAGTAGTAACAATAAAAAAAACAAAATGGATGAGGGGAAAGTTTTGCAGGTGAAGGATATATTTATGGCATAGATGGTGGTGATGGTTTCATGGGTATATATTTATCCCCAAATGCATCAAGTTGTATATATTAAATACATATAACTTTTTATATGTCATTGTGTTTCAATAAAGTAGTTCCAAAAATCATCACTTCTTCATCTCTGCCTGTTTTCTCTCCCATTAACTCCTTATTTTTGTGAGTTATATTAACATTTCTACTTCGTTTGGATTTCTAGCCTATTGTTATATAATACCTAATGTGTCAGTGTCACCCTCAGTTGTACTTCCTCAACACCAACTCAATACCTAGACCCTTATCCAAAGTCTGCTGCCAGGGTCCCTGGCCCTGACCGCCAACCTACAACCTAGTCCTCCCTGGGCTTATTGTTGAAACCTCCCCTTAACACAGACTCTGCTCCTCTTGGGTGTGTCTCTCCCTAAGTTATGCTCTGAGGCAGTTCTAGTGTCAACATCTCCAGTCACCAGCAGGTCCTGGGAAGGTCCCTTAATTCTGGCTCACACACTCTGCTCTGAGGTGACATGGACAGAGGCTTTGAATCCCCCTGTGCTCTAGGCTGGCCTGAACCATATGTACTGTGCAGGTACTATCCAGGCTCCCTTGAAAGGAAATTTTACCAATAAATTAAAGAAAACAAGAGGATGTCCATCAATAGAAGAATGGATAAAGAAGATGTGGTGTATGTGTGTGTGCATGTGTGTGTGAGTGTGTGTGTGGAATATTAGCCATTAAAAAGAATGAAATCTTGCCCTTTGTGGCAACATGGATGGACCTAGAGGGTATTACGCTAAGTGAAAGAAGTCAGCAGAAAAAGGCAAATACCATATGATTTCACTTTTATGTGGAATCAAAAAAAAAAAAAAAAACAAATGAACAAACAAAAAAACAGGAACAGGCTCATAAATACAGAGAACAAACTGGTGGTTGCCAGAGTGTTGGGGGGCAAGGGGGTAAAATAGGTGAATGGGATTAAGATGTACAAACTACCAGTTATAAAATAAATAAGGCACAGGGATAAAAAGCACAGCCTAGAGAATATAGTCAATAACATTGTAGTAATTTTGTGCTTTGACAGATGGTAACTACACATCATGGTGAGCATTTTGTAGTATACATAATTATTGAATCACTATGTTATACACCTGAAACTAATATAATATTGTATGTCAACTATACTTCAATTTAAAAATAAAAAAGAAAACAAAAGGAAATAACAGGCACCCAAAAGACCAGAAATCTAATGGCTTACAGAATAAACCTACATCTAATCACAGATTGGATTGAATAACAGCGTATGAAGTCATTTGGCTATTTTTAATGTTCCGCTCTCTCTCCCAAACCCCTTTTTGAGGTTCGTTTTGTTTTGTTCCAAAGATGTTCGACTCCCCAAAGGAGAGGGATTCAGCACTAGTCACAGCCTCCTGTACTAAAAAAAGAAAGGAAGGAAAGAGGGAAGGGACAGGACAGGACAGAACAGGACAGGAAAGGAAAAAAAGAAGGAAAAGATGGAAGGAAAGGGAGGAAGGAAGGGAGGAAGGAAGGAAGGAAGGAAGGAAGGAAGGATGCTGATAAGTAGCTAATATTTCATGCCAGAGGGGAAATGACTCTATTTCAGCAGTCCATGACTCCTGCCACTGAACAGGTCTCTGGCCTAGACCTAAGCAGGCCACAGTCCTGACAAACTCCAGACCTTTACTCATGCCCTCCTCCTACCTGGAATGGCACTCTTCCTCTACATCATTTATCGGAACCATGCTCATTCTTTAAAACCCCACTCTTGCTCTATTACCTCTTCCAGGAAGCACATCTGTGTTCTGCCTCTTAACCTCTCAGCACTTAAAATCTACACCACACAATTTCGTATTTAACTCATCAAAATCTTAATCTCTGCTGCTTCATGTAAGCTAGTTTATGCTCCACAATAGTACCATAAATATCCTTCTTGGCCTCCCTCAGGACACGTAGCATAAACCTGAGCCTGTAGCTGGGGCTCAGCAAAGATACTCTGGAGAAGCTTGGTCTAGAAACAAAATCGGGGTTTCCTTTATTTTTGCATAACTGGCTAGAACACAGTGCTCAGACACAGCCTTAAAATAAAAAAGGTATTCCTAGGTCATTGAACCACAGAGTGTCAGAGTTGAAAGGAATCTTTACTCCCAAACTTTTAAACTGGGGTAAGCACAGTTTACTCTGTGGGGTCCATGGCAGTGTGTCAGGGTGTCCACAGAGCCACAGGATAAACATGGAATGCTTCCTTAGAGTGTCAATTTTACTAGAGTATAAGAAATTTGGGGCGCCTCGGTGGTTCAGTCAGTTAAGCATCTGCCTTTGGCTCAGGTCATGATCTTGGGGTCTTGGAATCAAGCCTGGCATCAGGGGGTACCTGTCAGCAGGAAGCCTGCTTCTCCCTCTTTAAAAAAAAGAAACTTAAAATACTTCTATATTAAAACAAATATGTCTATATCATAGAGGAAAATGCAAACTCTGCACATATTTTTAGGATAAAACGTAAGACCTCAAAGATACTTCAGGCTTGCAGTTAGACTGCTTTGGGTTACCCCATTCACCCCTCTCCCCTACCCATGCTGGGGATTTCAGTTTTCCTCTCCTCTTTCATTAGGGTTTACTTCAGTTAAAAAAAACAGAGGGTTGCTGGAGGGGAAGGGGTGGGGTTTGGGGGGATGGGGTGGCTGGGTGATGGACACTGGGGAGGGTATATGTTGTGGGAAGTGCTGTCTGTTGTGTAAGACTAATGAATCACAGATGTGTACCCCTGAAACAAATAATACTTTTTTGTGAATAATAGATAGATAGATAGATAGATAGATAGATAGATAGATAGATAAAGGTTTGTGGAGGCTGATCTAGTCCAGCTTCCTCTTTTCACAATTAGGAAAACTGAGGTCTGCAGATGAGCAATAATTCAGCCAAAGCCCCAGACAGTAGCTCAGCAAGAGCTAGGACCACAATCACCCCCATCAGAATGTACATTTCTTCCTAGTGACTTGCTCCAGGAACTACTGACCCATGAACTACACTTGCTACTCCTTGCTAACTCGGTTCTGCCCCTTGTATCCTGAGGCAATTTTTTTCTTTGCCATGGGTTATACAAGGTATCCTTAGGGAAGCCTGTGGCACCAGCAGTTCCGAGAACAGACCGGAACCTTTAGTCTCTTCCCATAACTTCAAACACGTCAAATAAATGCTGAAATTCCCAGAAATCAGAGTGTAATTGATGAGCTTTAAACCCCTCCCAGAAATGGAACCAAGTCCCCAGTTTTAGGGAGAGAGAAGCAAAGCAGAGAGGCAGTCCTCCTAATTGGAGGCCATAGCCAGGAAGCAAAGATCTGATCCTAAGACCCTGATTCTCCCTTCACTTATGTGAGAAAGAAATGCTGGAAGGTTACCTCAGCAAACCTCCAAGGAAACTGGGACCTCAGAGAAGCCCCCAACCTGGCTTCTCTATCTCCTGAGGTAAATGTGTCATCAGGTTGTGGGACTAAAATAATCATCTCAGACTTTAAAAAAAAAAAAAAAAGGAAGTGACTTTGGATTCAAATGACTTCAGCTTCCCAACCCTCATATGTATTCTTTGGGCAAATAAGCAGGAGCTCTGTAGATTCACATACTTTCATCCACCCATTCACACCTTCAACACACAACTCTTGCTATTACACAGACATAGGCAAAGTCCTCTGTACAGTGTCACAAATGCAAATACAAGCATGAATTTGTGTTGGGAAAACCAATACAACCATAGTCCCTGCCCACACTTCTCCCCCAACACTCAGCTCTGAACCTACACATCCACTGTTGATACTCATATTCACACAAATGCCAGATTGAGAACTGACCCAGGCTGCCAGGGTTAGAGCCACATTCCACGGTGTCCCATTCCTCTCAAAGAACTAAAAGATCATTTCACAAAGATGTCATCACATGGCCACTAATGGCGAGTTACAGCCAGAATACATGGTTCATTACCTACCCCCATCGCAGGTAGGCCCATGGGAGAATAACAGCAGAGACAAAGAAGACTTGAGACTTGACTCTCACTGCAGGAGACTGACTAGACAGGTGAGATGGGGGCTTGTTCCAGCCAAAGAGACTTCCTTTCCTCTTTCAGCCCTGGAGTTGGAGTGGGGAAATTGGAATGCAGTCTGACTTTTTGCAGACTTCTCAAACTCAGCTATAAACCACGTAGGGGAAAAAAAAAAGAAGACTGCCCTTTGAACCTGGATTTTTCTTGTCCACAAGAAGATTGGGTAACATCATAACACTGTCTCTTGTGAACAAGGTCCTAACACTTTTCAGAGTAGTGTAGTGACCAACAGGATGGACTCTGAAGCCCCTGCACCTATAATCTGTAACACCTTGAGCAATTTATTTAATCTGTCCAGCCCTCAGTTTTGCCATCCGTTAGAAATCAGAATAATAATAACATCTACCTGGCGGTGTGATGCAATTTAAATACAAGGCACTTAGAGAATGCCAGGCACTTAGAATGCTGGATATATGGAATTTACAAAAAAGCAATTTCCTGTTTTTCTCGGGCTGCCACTCTCTCATTACCTGCCTGCCCACAGAAAGGTGACGGTTTGGTCACCTCATTTCTGAGACAGGTTCCTTAAGCCCAGCAAGAACAAGACTGGCCCAATATCACACAGAAAGAGCAATGGAATTGAAACTGATTGCTTCGGGGTGACTCGGCCAGTGTTCTCATCTCTCCCTTAGGAAAAGATGAGCATGGCTTGAGGAAACCTGGGGAGGAAATATGACTGGGGCCAGGCAGGATGTAAGTAATACCAAGAACAATGACCAATTAATATGTGCCAGGCACAGTTTTAAGTATACTCTGTGTATTACTTCATTTAAACCTCACAGCAACCCTAGGAGGTCATGACTATCATCATCACCATCATCCGGAAAGAGGAAACTCAGGCTTCCACACTTAGAATGGCTTCAAGTTGGGATTTGAACCCAGGCAGTCTGACACCAAAGATAAAGTGTGCAACTGCTACACTATACTACCATCCACAAGGAAAGCAGAAAGAAAGTAAAGGTAGGAACAAAGGACAAAGGAGCAATGTAAGTTCTTTTTGAAGTAAATAGATTGAAGCAGTGTAGTGTTAGGGTCAGGTCCTAACTTAAAATCAATGGTTTAAGTCCAACCTCTGCTACTAATTATTAATATCTTTGGGCCTCAGCTTCCTCCACTGTAAAATGGGAATAAAACTGTTTCTTAGCATTGTGATAAGGCATAGGAAGAGAATGCATGGAAAGCACCTGGGGCAATGCTTAACCCAAGGTTAATGCTCAGTAAATAGGAGCAATTGATGTCACTAACTACATTCCCTGCAGGATTTGCCTAGCAATACAGCTCCCCATGCCCCTTCTCAGGGAAAATAAGTTCCAAAGGAGAAAAACATTTATAAGCTGTAGGGAAAATTAAGAACTAGGATGAGCAACAATTCCAGATATCCTTCCCACCTCTTGGGTACATAGAGGGGCAGTGGGCCATGGAGGTGGGAAGTGAGCACTAGCATTATTAGCATCACTATCTCCTTCCTCAAGGAACAGATTCCAGCAGGCTGCCCCTCCCCCTCCAGTTTCTGGTCACTTATAGCCTGAGTCAGAACTCTCTTGTTTCTTAAGGAGTTTTTTTTTTTCCTATGTCCTTTTCACATAAGTTGCTTTATTTTTTATATCACTCCTATTAGATATCGGGAAAAGAGGATGGAATCTCACATGTGTTGAGTGTCTTCTATGTACCAGATGGAATGCTGGACACTGTCCATCAGTGATTTCATTACATCCTCACAACACCACTGTGAAGTCATCCTTACTTTAAAAGGGTTGTCCTGAATCCAGGGTGGGTTGCTTCTTTTCTCATGTATATTGTCCTCTCATCCCATATATCCAGCACAACCCTGGCCAGAAGTTGTGTCCTGCTGAGGGTTTCTTATAAACCAGAATGTTCTGAAATCTCACTGTCCTCAACACACTGATCTCTGCATAATCCCAAGGCCCACAAATTAAGAGTAATTTGCCCCCAGTGGATCTGAGATGAAATTATGACTCTGCTTACTAACTGTACGATTCTGTGCTCGTCACCTAACCTCACCTCTAAAATAGGGATATGGCACTTCCTACTCCACAATGTCATGAAAATTAAATAACTTTCATAAACTGCTGTCAATTGGGCCACTTCATGGAAACATTGTTAAAGTAGAATCATCAGAGGATGACTGGGTGGCTCAGATAAGTGTCCATTCTTGGTTTCGGCTCAGGTCATGATCTCTGGATTGTGAGATCGAGCCCACCTCAGCTCTGCTTTCAGCACCAAGTCTGCTTGGGATTCTTCCTCCCTCTCCCTCTGCCCCTTCCCCCACTTTCTCTCTCTCTCTCAAATAAATAAGTAAATAAAACCTTTAAAACGGAATCATCAGTTAGCTTAATCTCAGAAAAGCCCCCCAGAAGAGCAATAGAATGCTTATATCCCTGACATTCAATCAGGTAGGACACCAGATCTGCAACTGTGGTTGGTGACTTTGGGAATGTTGGGGGACGAAGACTGCAGAAATCCCCTGGAGTAATTGTTGAGGTAATGGCCTTTCACTATTACCAATGTGTCATTTATATCACCACAGAGACATCTAAATCCTTTACAATCACATACTTCTCAAAGAAGTTTCATCTACATCGTTTCATGTGACATTTACTAAAACTCCCAAGAATTGACCTTTATCATTTAAATTGTCCCATGTTTTGTTACCCTTTCCCCTTCCTGGAAATAGCCCATCAAATTTACAAAATCCATCCCTTCTTCCCTTCAAGGTCCGGTCATTACAAAGGGCACACTTTGGCCCAGAATCCAGCGCTAAAGCCCCAGATCAGTGTTCTTTCTGCTTTCTGAATTCCCACAGCACTGTGCACCTTATACTACTTGGTATTCTAATCGTTTGAAGATTTTATTTATTCAAAAGAGAGAGAGAGAAGAGAGAGCATGAGCAGAAGGAGGGCCAGAGAAAGAGGAAGAGGGACAAGCAGAATCCCCGCTGAGTGGGGGGGGCTCCATCCCAGGACCCCAAGATCCTGACATGTGCTGAAGGCAGCTGCTTAACTGACTGAGCCACCCAGGCCCTCTAGTCTTTTATATACTTGTCTTAACCTCCACCCCTCTACCCTACCTTTTTACTAAATCCGCAAACTCTTCCAAGGGAAGAGTGAAGAAAGAAGGAATGATTTCCTCATTTTATGTCAGTCCCACTTTAAGAAGCTTTTTATGATGAAAATGTTCACCTGTGTATGTTTTATATAAAGCAGAGGGAATTTATAATGAACACCCATGTACACATCACCCAGCTTCAACAATTAGTAACCTATGAACTGTATTATTGCATCTATACCTCCACTCCTTCTGCCTTCTAGCACCAGATTAAAGTAAATCCCAGACAACCTGTCATTTCATCCATAAACACTCCAACAGGAACTCCACCTTTTGCATTTCTGTGTTCCCTACAAAAGGAAGAGCATTATCATCTGCATCCCCTACTACCGGGAGCACATCAGAAGATGATTTTGGAGGACCTACTGTGTGCCAGAGATTGTGCTTGGCTCAGGAGGTTCTGTCTTGAGCTAAGGAAGTACACCAGAACCAAGCCACGATGTTCCAAACCAAGAATTGTTACAGTTCCAGAGAGGGAGGATGTGGTGCACGTGGGTGCCCAGGAGTAGGAATAAAATTATACTGACTGAATTGAGCTAAATCGGTTTTCTCTCAGGGAGACCCTGAGTTCGAAGAGGCCGTGAGACACGGGTTCTCCAGCAGGAGGCGCTGCAAAGGCTGGAGTGCGGTGGAGGTGGAGGTGCTCGCTCTGATCGGCTTCTCCTGCAGGAGACCTTAAGACAGCAACCGCGGGTGCAGACTGCAAGCAAAAACTCAGTTTAATAGGCAAGCAGGTCTCTGAGCGCTAGGGCTTGAGAGGGGCCCCAAGGTTCAGGTGTGGGGCAGAGGCGTGGAGGGAGTTGGGCAGGCTGAGCACCTGCTCCCCAGGTCATCTTAACGCTACCGGTTGTTCTTGATTGCCACCAGTTCCCGCTCCAACTCCGGCTGGCTCTTCCTGACAGAGTATCTCGGAGCAGGACACAGGACACAGCAAGGAAACACCTGTTTCCAACAAGAAAAAAGGTGGGAGGAAGCCCCCACCGGGCTTCCAACGGCCTCTCATCGGGTTTGCTCTCAAGAGCCTTGTGAAAGCGCGCCCAGAACGCCAGTGGAGATCATTTTTCAAAGAGAGCACTTTCTATTTCTTTTCCCCCCATACTTTTCTTAAGCTGTAAACGTCCCTTAAAAAAAAAAAATGTCTTCTTTCCTCCGTGGGGTTTCCCGCTCCTCCCAGACTCCTTAAAGACCCCGCCTCGGTGCGGGCAGGGACCGCTACCACCCCCATTCCCAAATTTTGCGACTTAATTCGCTTCCGGATTTTTCACTTCCTCAGACCCCACCCGACCTACAGGTGGGGAGTGGGATTGGGGATGGGCAACAGAACAAAGAAACCAAGTAGCCCTAGTCCCGGGCCAGGCGCCCTTTCTGCAGTTTTCGACCAGCTGGGGAACAAGAAGGGCTCAGCAACGCATGAACCCCCAGCTCTGGTCTCAAGCCACCTTCCAAAAGCAAGGAGCCTGAAGACGCGTGGGAGGTGGGAGCTGCCCCCTCGCAGCCAACAGACCTCCACTCAACAGGCCTGAGCGGCCGTGGGCGCCAACAGTCTCCACGCGCTGGGCTCCGTTATTTCATCAGCAGTTTCAGAAAAACCTGCCAAAAGCAGTTATGCCTCACTGCAATGTGTAGCTTTTTCCTGCCATTTTTTTTTTTCATAATAAAAGAGGGAGTGAAGCTCGCTAGCTCTCTCCTCCCTCACCCCCTCCCTTCCAAAAAGAGCCAAATGGATACAAGGGGGGAAGAAAACCCCACACACCAATCTCTGAGGGGATGCCAGTGAGGTGTGGCTTGTATTTAAATATCCAATATGTCAATGTAAGGGGAGTGGGTATGTATATAAAGTGTTGTTTGCATCTGATAGCTCGACGAAGCCAGCTATGAGAGGCCTAGGGAGATGGATGCGTAGGGGAAGCGCTACTCTGACTGCGAGCAAGGTCAGGAGCTCGCTGCCCCGCCGCTGAGAAGTTCCTTGGACGCGAACAGACGTCGACTGCGGCTAGGCAGAGCGCTGAGGGAGCGAGCGAGGGAGCGAGCGAGAGCCGCGGAGTCGCCCGCGCTCGCTGAGGGGAGAGGTAGTTCGCGCCCCGCGGCCCCGGCTCGGCCCCGCGCACCCCGCCATGGCGGAGGTGGGGGGGGTCTTCGCCTCCTTGGACTGGGATCTACATGGCTTCTCCTCCTCTCTGGGGAACGTGCCCTTAGCTGACTCCCCGGGCTTCCTGAACGAGCGCCTCGGCCAGATCGAGGGGAAGCTGCAGCGCGGCTCGCCCACAGACTTCGCCCACCTGAAGGGGATCCTGCGGCGCCGCCAGCTGTACTGCCGCACCGGCTTCCACCTGGAGATCTTCCCCAACGGCACAGTGCACGGCACCCGCCACGACCACAGCCGTTTCGGTGAGGACGCGGCCGGGAGGGACAGGAAGCCCGCGGACGGCTCTGTGGGGAGCCAATGGCTGGGGCTCCGGCTCGGGGCCCGCGCGGGCCGCCCCAGCCCTGTGCAGTCCGGGTCCGTCGAAGCGGGAGACCGCCAGGGACGCGGGCCAGGAGGGATCAGACGGCGCAAACTTGAGCCGCGCGGCGTCGGGGCGCCTGGCACCCTCAGACGCTCTCGGGAGGAGGCGAGGGCGCCTTGAGGTGCGGCCTCTCTTCGCCCCACTCCACCCTTCTTCCCTCCCCCGTAGCCAGGGGATCATTCTGACCCGGGACGCTGCGCTTAGCGTGAAAGCAGGTGGAGCCGGAGAAGGGGTAGGAGAACCGGCCCCCCCGCCCCGGGGAGGCCAAGGAACGTGGCTGGGAGCGGGGCCTCGCGGGCAGCGGGGTTGTCGCGGCCGATTGTCTGCAGCGGAAGCCTTCCTGGGCTACGGATGGGGTGGGCGGGCGGTCCGCGCCGGGATCGCTTTTGGCGGACGGGAAACTCGGCAGCCGGCAGCTGTAGCACCTGCCTGCCTCTGGCTTTCTCTGCCCGGGGTGGAGGCCAATCTCAGGCCGCAAGGCATGAGCTGGGTATTGGAGAAACTGGGGACGCCTTCCGCTGTCCACTCTGGAAGGGCACGACCCTAGGACAGCTTTTGCCTGGAAATACCTCTGGACTCCTTGCCTCACGGGGAGGAGATGGCCTGGGCCCGCTCCCAGCCCCAGAAACAGGTGTCTCCTGGGCCCAGGACCGGAAAGGCACAGCCTCCTGACAGGATTTTCTCGGCTCAACACCCGGCAGATTGTTGAGAAGGCATAGGAGCCTGTCTCACATTCAAAACATACTTGGTATAAACCTTGATGTGGGATAGAGATCATTAGGTTTCTAAACAAATGTGTTCATTCCTCAGTAATTTGGCCATTTTTATTTTCAATTTCCTATTCTCTACTAAACTAATTCAGGTGGTGTGACAGCTACCTTTACTTGGGAGCCCCATCCCCCAATGCCCTCTACTTCTTCCCAAGAATCCTATGGCCCAAGGACACCTTCCATCCCTAAGCCAGTAGGGTTTTTTTTTTTTTTTGCCAAACTTCAGGAATGATACCTGTTCCCTTCTTTAGCCTACCCTCCTCCCCCATTCTTCCCCCCAAATCTCCCCCATCCTCCTTTTCCCTGCCTTGCTACAGTGCATCTGGAGTGCACTGTAAAAGGCAGGGCGGGGGTGGGGGGTTTCCAGAGGCCAGTGCTTGGGCAAGGCCAAGTCTAGCAACAAACTTAAGGTCAGGGCTGGTCTTCCTTGCTGGGAGCAAGCAGGAACCCTAATGAGGTTTATGTCATCTTGGAAAAAGATGCTCACAGAGCTGGAGGACAGTGGGTTGTGTGTGAGGTGGGAGTAATGGAAGGGTGCAGGTGTCTGTATAAACTTTCAACAGGTCCTCCAAAGGGTGATGGGTGGGGTCAGGGAAGAGGGAGTATGAACTTGGCTCCTTTCCTTTCCATCACTCGTGACTCTGCAGTTCCCTTTTGTTCCTCAAAAGGAATGGGACTCCCACCCTGGTCTCAGAACCTCCCAAAGTCTCCCAGAAATGGCCTAAAGATATTGGAGTAACTGATTCCTGATATGTAAAAAGAAAAATTGTGAAGTGATGGAGAAATGGCAGGGTGGGGAGCACAGCAGAGATGGAGAAACTATGAGCTTGGCTTCCAGCTGCTAGTGTTTGTCTGACTCTGTGCCTAAGCTGAACCCAATAACCCACAAGGTCAACATAAATTAGTAATAGGCTCTTGGGATAAGTGGTCTTTAATTACCTCCCTAAGGACACATCTTGATTTCTTTTCATCTCTCAGGCCTACTAAGGGTAAGTTTAAGGAGAAAGCGAAGGAAATAAAACTGGCAGGAGGAAGGGATGTTTTCATTGCCACTTAACTGACTGCTTCATTTTTGGTTTTGCCTTTTAAAATAACACTGCCTGAGACCACCTCTGCACCACCTTTTCCCTTTCCTCCTTCCCTGGCTTCCTGGCAGTTCCATGTATTTCCTGTAAAGGAAATGATAACTAGTCAAAGCTGTCTCTTTGTAACCTCCCCAAACGACTTTCAAACACACATTTACTCTTTCTCCCTTTAGCTTTTGGCAAAGAGAGAGGTGGCGTTTGAGTTTGCCGACTCTCCTCCCTCCACATTTGAGTTAATCAACCAGAGTATTCAATAAATCGAAACTTTAACATTCCATAAGTGCTTTAGCAGTCCACATTCCAGCAGGGTAAAGTAGGCCAGACTTAAGATATAAAATATTATAGATTTCTGCTTGGGGGGAGGAGGTAGTCTCCAAAGGCCATGTAAAGTAAATAGCTATTTGTTGTAATTGGAGAGCAGGGCCCCCAAGGATTACCCTGGAATCCATGTGTTCAGAATGAGTCGAGTAGGGCTGAGCCCAAGAGCAGCCGTGACTCCGAATAATAACCTGTTGGCATAGCCTCAGCTCTCCCCTCCCCCACTCCCTCTGCAATCAGTAGTCAGGAGTATTTCTGTCTCTGCTTGGATGGTGGCATTTACATGGGGTTCGCAGGGGTATTGACATTCCTGAGGGGGCACCTGTAGACTGGCGGAACAGAGCTAGTGGGCCAGACTGGTGGAGAGGCCTCCCACCAGGTGTGATGGAGCAGGCTAAGGAAGCTGCTGTAGGTTTTGAGCAGTCTGGTTCTTATTTGTCGAGATGCCAAAGCAGCACCGTCTTAGCTCCGAAAGTCTGAAAGGATGACTGAGGGAGCCCAGGCAGGTCCTGGAACCAGATTCAAGGACACATTAGCCAACCGTCTAGTGAAGTTCTGGAGCAGTGGAGCTCAGGACAGATCTGTTTTTAACTGAGGCCAGGGGGAAAAAAGATGTAAGAAGAGTCTGGAGATTGTCAAGCAAGGCCGGAGCCTGAGGTGGGCAGGTCAGGATGAGGCAGAGTGGAGGGAGGTCCTGGACCTCGAAGGGGGTGAGAGTACCAAGGACAATATGGCACTTTGCTGTTAATAGTCCTCTCCAACTGTAACAGGGAAAATGTGAAAATGGCTCGTTTTCTCTCTCCCTTCATGCTGGCTGGGATTCAGGAGGTTTCGGAATATCTGTTCCATCGTCATGTGCAACTGGGTTCCCACAGTTTGAATCCAGCTAATAGGAAAGTTGGCAGAGGAAAATGATGCCCCAGACAGCCGGGCAGGGATGATTCCAGCTGTTGGAGACCCCTGTTATTGGACACAACCCAAGTGACTTCCTGTATGATCTGTCCTTTGGCATCAGGGTAAACAGAGAGTTGGAGAAGAACTGTGGTGACTCAAATGGCCACACCTCTTGTGTTTCATGATTTGTTCTCACACCAGGTCTTGGACGGTGAGATCACAAGCTGCCCTCTGCTACTTAATGAGCTCAGGATGGTCAGAGACATGAGATACTTGGGGAATGAGGGAACTAAGACTTGAAGCTCAGAAACGATTTGTCTAAGCAAAGGAAATACCCCAAGGCTCAAGCAGGCTGGTGTCTCTCAAAGTTTAGCACACAGAGCTGAAACAAGGACCCAGTTTCTTCTTTCCCTACCATACTGGCCACTCACCTTTGAACACACTCCTGTTTTTCCAGAGACCTCTTTAAACATAGTAGAACTAAAAACAGCACTCTCAGTGTGGTCTAAGGTGGAAAGGAGTGGGGCAGTCTCCTCCTTTTGGCCGGTTACTAGACCTCTATCCATGCAGCCTTTGATCACATTAGCTTTTTTGTTTCTTTGTCTCACATTAGCTTTACAATAAATTTTAATTTTTACTTGACTAGTTCTACATCAGCGTTTTAATATCATGCATCACCCATACTGAGCTTACCTTGTTCAGTCAAATCTCCCGGTCATTGTTAGAGATGTTTTGCTAAGCCACGTCTCCCCATTCCAAAGGTGGGCTGACTTATAGTTAATGAAAATGCATGGAAACGCAAAAGAATAGTATGTGTTTTCAAGTGAATATACATGGTTGTTTGAAGTGGGGAGAAGGATGGGAGCACAGTACAGAAATAAAAAGAAATAGATGAATATAAAGCCCTTGCACAGGCCAATTATGATAATAGGCCCTAAGATACAGAGTATGATTAACTCAGCTGTCTGCACTTGAGGCTCACCATCCATTCCCCAACAAAACCCAAGCACAAAACATCTTGAGTAATCGGTTTGGGGACCAAAGCACAGGACTTTACATTTATTCTAATTAAGGCTTATTTTGTTGGAGTCAACTCATTTTCCCATCCTCCTGAAACCTCTTTGGATTTTGATTGTGTCACCTTCTCAGCTGTACAGTTCCTGGAACAAGGGTAAGCGGTTCCCCTATGTCCTCTTACAAATCATTTATTAAAATGTTAAACAAGGCAGAACCAAAATCAGACACTTGCACAATGCAACTAATGGTTTTGATCCATTAAATCACTTCCTGCTTCACCCTTACTTGACACGAGCTATTTGCCTTCTCCCACCATCTTGTGTCAGTCCCTTTTCCCAAAAGTCCTTTCTTGTATTATAGGAGTTAAGAACAAGCCAACTGAGAAAAAAACCTAAGGGAGTTCGATGTCAGAGGCCATACAATGGCAGCAGACCTTTGCATTCTCCAAAGACATCCAAGTGAGCTGTGGAAACATGTACCCCCTAAAGCTGCCACATCTGCACATTCATCCACCGGCCCAAGTCACTTTTCAGGAGACTAGCCACTGGAGTTTTGAATCCAATTTCAGAATCAACCACTTAATTTTTTAAGTAGCCTTTAAGGATCAGTTCTACTCCCTATGTAGATCACAGAGAATATTATTACCCTTAAGAATTGCTTTTAGGGGGTAAGAAAAGCAACCAGATATTAGCTCATTTCATACCTTCAGATGCCTCTGTGAGTCAGTCATATCAAGTTTTGGTCTGTACATTGGAAAACATGGTTAGAAACCAGAATATCAAAGGGGAATCTTCTTGACCATTCTGTCTATAACTGTAGAGTAACAGGTGTACTATCTTGGGACAAAACTGTAGTCCTCAGCACCACCAGGATTTAAGTTCTGGGTCCTTTTTCCCTCTTAGAAGTTGATTTCTTTCTTTCTTTCTCCTGCTGCTGGGTACATGAAAACATTTTCAACTCCTCACCTCTAACCTTGCCAGCTAGAGGGATGTTTCTGAATGTCTTCCCAACTTTCCCTTTAAAGTTGCAACATCTAAGATCAGTGTCAAGTCCGGTACTACCTGCCAACTCTTTGCCATGGATAAACTCAAAATTCTAAAGAGACAAGGGGAAACTGACAGGCTTGTCAGCCTGAGACTGCCTTGGCTGAGAGCATATTTTAGGAGAAAGCTCTCGCCAGGCCCTGGTTTTTTTTTTTTGTTTTTTGTTTTTTGTTTTTTTTTGCCTTCTGCCTTAAGAAGGAGACACAGACTTAGTGAGTGGACTGTATGGCCTTTGTTAGAGTCAGCCATGGGTAGTTGACAGCCTCATGTGGCTTTAAGGACATGGGAGCTAAGAGGGTGCAAAACAAATGCAGCCTAGAGGACAACAAGGTAATGCTGTGTGCTCTGTGGGAGAGGGAAGTGACTTTGCGAAGATACAGAAATCTAGCTACATTCTTCCATTTTGAAAGCTCCCCTCCCATTACTCGAAATGGTGGTATTAAATAGTACCTTGTAATTATGGAACTTTCATAGCCAAAGCCTGTCCCTGGTCTCTTCCTTGTAATATCTCTGAGTGTTGAATAAGAGATTGTTTCACCCATCTCACACAGGGAAAAACTGAGGCCCAGAAAGACTCAGTACATTTTCTGAGGTTCCATCCTTGCTGCAAAAGATGGTTTCATAAGGTAACTCACCGAAGGCATACAGGGCTGGCCTCCGGTTGGGGATCAATGACTGGTAGCTCACGTCACCTGCACAGCTCCCTCTGAGCTCAACATCGCTAATAGAAATGGCATTCACTTTTTTGCTCTAGGAATCCTGGAGTTTATCAGCCTGGCTGTAGGCTTGATCAGCATCCGGGGAGTGGACTCTGGCCTGTACTTAGGAATGAATGAGCGAGGAGAACTCTATGGGTCGGTAAGTTGAAGGTTTTCTTTTCATGAGAGGCTATCACCACCAGTGTTTGGACTATGTAAGGCAAAAACATAAAACACTGACCTAGCACTTGAAATACTTCTATCAACTGTGAGGGATCAGTGCCTTCTAGGTGCTTCTTGGCTGCCCAGGAGCTTGCTGTATAACACTCTCACTCCTTCTGTTCCCAACAAAACATAAGCTTTTTTGTGGCAACTTTGCTTTCACCTCTTCCATTAGACAGCCAGCCAGCCTGGCGATAACCATAAACTGTGCTGGTTTGTCAACCAGATTGTGAGGGTTTGGGGCATTTACACTCCTGAGGGGCACCTTGGAATTTTAATGGGTACTTGGAGGAGTAGCAGACAAGCTGGCACAAAAATTGGCAGTGGAAGCACTGGTCCTCAGATTGAGATTCTGAGATTGAAACCATAGTCCCTGACTTCCAGACTGCTTCAGCTGAATCCCAGAGGCCAAATGAAACACACAAATGAAGAGTGAGTGTTCTAGGACCTGGTGACAGCCCTAAGTCCCCAGCTAGGATGGTGTTGGCTGCAGTACATGTTCTCTATTCTGGAAGCTAGCCTAGAGCTGGGGAATGGTGAGTGGCTTCACTGATCTTAACCCTTTCAGGGGATCCTAACTCCTGGGTTTGCCTTTTGAGTCCCGAAGCATGCTTTCTGGCTGCCTGCACCCCAGGAAATCAGAGCACATTTTTCCCTGACACCTACAAGATAGGCCTGTCCCCAGCACTCAGTATCGGCCACCCCAGCAAGTAGTATGCCAGCTGGATCAAGTGTGAGAAGGGACAAAGACAAGAGACCTGCCTCAGGAGTTGCTAGCTTGCGGCAGCTAGATTAGAGGAACTTTTCAAAGAGATCTTTCCAACTGACAGGCCTGAGACCCCTCATTAGGAGAGATCATAACTCACCTCCTATGGAGCTTTAGATGGATCCAAGGCCTTTGCCTGTTAGTTGGCGTGGTTGACTGTAATCTCAGTGGATTTGACATTGTTTGCCCGAAGCAGGGAGAAAATTCTGGTGCCAAAGGAGCATTGGTAGGCCATCGCAGAAATTCTCAGGCTCAGAGAGCCCGGCAAGGCCATCTCCTTCAGTCTCCTGCCTTCAGGAGAGATCTCACCTAAAACATTCCTGTGCGGTTCCCGAAAGAGGATGAAGGCCTCAAAACAGGACTGTTTTGTGCTATTTGGAAAGAAGATGCCTTGGGAATACTGGGAGATGGGATGGAAATTTTCAAATATCAATGTGCTATTGCTATTTCAACAAGCTGGGATGGGAGAAATCGTCATCTAATAGGCTCTGCTTTATTTTCTCACCCTTACAGAAGAAGCTCACACGTGAATGTGTGTTCCGGGAACAATTTGAAGAAAACTGGTACAACACCTATGCTTCCACCTTGTACAAACACTTGGACTCGGAGAGACAGTATTATGTGGCCTTGAATAAAGATGGCTCACCCCGGGAGGGATACAGGACTAAACGACACCAGAAATTCACTCACTTTTTGCCCAGGCCAGTAGATCCTTCTAAGTTGCCCTCCATGTCCAGAGACCTCTTCCGCTATAGGTAATGGAAGCCTAGTGTGACCTTTGTGACCCCTGTACCCTAGGGCCACAGTTGTCTCCACAAGCACTATACTCATAGCTTCTCAATCCTCTTTCCTACCAGTTTAGATAACAGAGGAGCACTTCCTGTTCAACTCGATCCAGCTGTTCCCTTGTTCAAAGTGTATATCAAGGATGGGTCATTTGGGGGAGGGAAATGGGTGGAGGGGGTGGGCTAGAGGGAATTTGTATATACTATTTTCTTTACTCGTGTTCTTCCCCCTGAGGTGGCACAAGAAAGAATGGGGGCCCTTGCCAAGGGCCAGGGTTATCTTGCCCCACAATCTACCCAAATACTTTGACAATGGGTAAATAAAAGACCGAGGAATCTGGCACGGATGCTATATACAGAGCCTTGGGAAAGTCTCATTAAAAGTCTTGGGGCTGTGACCTGATGCAGGCCATCCCTGCGCTGGCTCTGGAGATTTCTCACCTGTCCTGACATGCAGTTTTCTTGCTGTTAGAATTGGGAGATGGGGTAGGTTGGGAGAAAATGGTATTAAAATGTAAGCATGGATACTGTGCATATGGACAAACTATTTATGAAATGTATATGCTATTTATTTTATATATTTATTTATTTCAAAATAATTTTATTTTTAATGAGAGATGCTATGACTGGATTTTCATCAGAAAGAATAAGGTCCTACTGAAACAGGATAAATGAGTTATTAAAGGCTTTTATTGGCAATAAAATTTTATATTGTAACCATGGTCTAATTCCACTGAGTTGTACATTTAGTAGGATTAGAAGGTTGGTTAGCTTCTCTCTCTCCAACTTATTAGAATCTCCTGATGTGAACATCACACTACTTCGCCTAGATGACCCATCACCAACCACACTAGCATTATTTAGGGGCCTTATCTGAAGTCTTTTCTGGTTCTGTGACTTTTTGTTTGTTTGCTTCTTTTTTTATTATGTTCAGTTAGCCACCATACAGTACATCATTGTTTTTTTATACAGTGTTCAATGATTCATTGTGTATAACACCCAGTACTCATCACAACACATGCCTTCCTTAATACCCACCACCTGGCTACCCCATTTCCCCCACCCCTTCCCTTCTGTAAACCTCAGTTTGTTTCCCAGAGTCCAGAGTCTCTCATGGTTTGTCTCCCTTTCTGACATCTCCCCCTTCAGTTTTCCCTCTCTTCCCCTATGGTCCTCCACGCTATTCCTTATGTTCCACATATGAGTGAAACTATATGATAATTGTCTTTCTCTGCTTGACTTACTTCACTCAGCATGATCCCCCCCAGTTCCATCCAAATCGAAGAAAATGATGGGTATTCATCCTTTCTGACAGCTGAATAATATTCCATTGTATATATGAACCCCATCTTCTTTATCCATTCACCTGTTTGAAGGGCATCTCAGCTCCTTCCACAGTTTGGCAATTGTGAACACTGTTGCTATGACTTTAAACTTAGTGATGAATCAAAGCTTCAGGAAGGCCTGGACCAATGGCTCTCACAGAAGCTCCTATTTGTGCTTATGACAAGGCAAAGAAGAACCCTCCTTTGGGATTTGGTTAGGGATCAAAGCCTGAAGGTCTTATGAAGATATGAAGATGGAGGGATTCAAAATAAACAACAATCAGGAGGGACACCTATTTTTTTGAACCAGTCAACTTCCCTTCTGGAAGCATTCTCCCACTCCCTCTCCAACCCCTTATCCCCACCCCCTCCCAGTGCTTCTCCTAGAGAGTTTTGGGAAGCTGTTAACACACTTCCCTAAAGTACACTAGACCCGCCAAATCAGAAACTCTGGGCAGGGGGTGAGGCCCAGAAATCTGCATGTTCACAGGCCTCCCAGGGGATTCCTTTGCAGGATAAATTTTGAAACTTAGTGTCCTAAAAGAATGGTTTTCAAAAAGAATTCTTTTTGCAGATGAATGGCTTATAAATAAAGTTTTAGGATAACTTTTGCCCATAAATCAAAAATAGAGTTGCTTTAGTTCAAGTGGAGTTGGCATTCCTGGAACTCCCTCTTCTCCAGAGGAGCCCCTGAGATATCTTGGTCTAAGATCCCTAGCCTCTTTACTGATATTTACTCAGATAGGAACATGAGGTTATTTGAACTTTCAAAGCATATGCTGTCAGGAAAAAACAGCCAAGGGAGGAAAAGTCCCATTGAGTACTCAGACACCAGAAAGGACTGGCAGGAAAGGGTTTTAGGTTTAGGCTAGCTCCTTCTGACACTCCTCAGTCACATCATGCGGGCATCCATTGTTTTTCCAGCTGATTGTGGGGACAAAACAAATAGCTTAGGTAGCAGCTCACTTAAAAATCAAAATCATAAAGTCTAAAGGCTCATGCAAATCTAAGTACCTAACAGAGAAACCACACAGAAGAGCATATATACATGAGATAGCATGTAAGATTATATGATAAAAAGTGCTAAGTTGCGTGATTATGTATGATCATAGATTAGAATGCTCACCAATGGATCCACCAAGATGAAGATCTCACAGGGCTAGGGCGAGTAGGGAAAGTTTCCTGAAAGGGGTCATGCCAACTGTGAAGAACCAACACAATTTGGAGAGGCAAAGAGGCTGATGGCATGTCTGTGTTAAGCTGCAGGGATGAGACATGACCTCTAGAGGTCTCTAGGATAAGGGTAAACATCAGCAGTGTGATGTTTTTATCACATTTTTAATGAACATCACACTTCATTTTTTAAACCAAAATTTTACCTGTATTATCTGTGGTCAGCTACCTATAACTTTTGATACACATCCACAACTTCTGAGGACTTGTGAGATCAATGGAATCTGTTTGGACCAATAGCAAGCGGGCACTTCCCTGTGAGTGAGGCCAGTGTTACTGTAGTAAGGTACTTAACATGAGCCTGGCAAAGCCACAGCATGATATTACAGGGCAGAATCTGTAAGGAAAATGCCACTGTGATGAAAAAGGTAAAGGCTCCAAATCTTAGGGTTAGTCCTTACCTTTCTCCTCTCAGTGGAAGTACAGGGGAAAAGATTAGAATGGTGTAGGGTCCCAGGATCCAGGGGTCCAGGAGTTCACAGGGTAGGCACTCTTGGTATTGAACTTTAGGAATAACAGTGAATGGGGCAGGTGGCTGGAAAATGTCAATGGGCAGCTGTTCTCATTTTCAAAAATATGGTAACTAACATATGTAATTTAGAAAAAAAAAAAAAACCCGTTTCTGTAAGCTAAAAATTTAAAAAATAAGTTGAGAGCTAAAAAAAAAAAAAAAGATGGGAAAGGTAAATTCTGGAAATGGAAATGTAAGATAGATGACCTATTAGCATGAGATCAATTGACAGCTGATTGACACCAGTTTAGAGCTGATTGCTCTAAAGTGCAAAATAGATCTTTTGTGCTGACCGAGAGGGAATTTTAGAGTAGTAAACTCTAGACCTTTGGTTTTGAATGAAAATATGTTCAGAGACCATTTCTAATTCATCTTTGCATCCTCTCCCAGTGTTTAGGGTATTCCTGGAACAAAACAAACACTTAGGAAATGTTTGTTTGAATAGACACATGATGGGTTGAAAAGATGAATGAGTAAATGAATGAATGGACAAAGACATAGACACCTTTTGTAAATGTGTGTGTTATACAAATGCAGGGCTAGAGAGAGAAAATACATTGTATAACATAATCATCTGAAGTGATGTTAAGTCCAAGTATACTTACATGGGCACTATGACAAACTACAGGGTGTCTCAGAAAAGGTAGTGAATTCCCTGTCACTGGAAGAGTTTAAGCAGAAGTTAGACAACCTCTTGACAAGGATTTAGAGGGGCTGGGGTGAATACCAGATTAAAATGGCAGAATGTGGCATTAGTTACTGATTCTATATTCCCCAGACCCCCAGATTTGTCATGAACACCAATAGTGCTCCAAGGAAGAGTATATAAGATCCCGCTAGGAGTGCTACCCAACTGCTATTCCATGCAAAACAAAACAAAACAAAATCAAAACCCACATTTGGGGTTCACAAGGTCCTTAAAGGTCCATGGAAGTTTCCCTGAGATTGAACTCTCAAAATAATACACCAATTTTTATGTGTATGTACATTTAACCTTTCATTGGTTATTGGAGAATCTCACTGGAGAATCTCAAAGATTCTCCCAAAATGTTAGGAACTACTACTCCAGGAGTTTCCACAGCCTCAAAGCACCTGGTATAAGAACTGGTGGCCCCTTGGCCACTGTGATCCTCCAGTGAAAACCTTGATAGAGGCTTTAGGTTTTTTATTTCAAAGATGCACATTTTATGTGTGAAACCTTTGACTCCTGTCTTCTAAGAGATAGCTTCAAGTTTGGTGACAGGGAGGTGGAAGCAAGGGGAGGAAAGAGCTAAGGGACAGCTTAACTCCTCCCATGGTTCTGAAAAAAGCTCAAGCCGGGACCAGCCCATACAACATTCCCAATAGCAACCAGACTCCCCTTCCCCACCCTGCACATCTCTCCTTTCAACAGCACTGCCACAGCTGAATGTTACTCATGCTCAAAAAACAAGCAGAGACTGAACCCACCAGGCCCAGACACAAAAAGAGCTTATCAGAGCCATCAAAGCAGACTCCTTCCCAGAAGAAATTTAATCAAACTCTTGAAATAATAGAAGAATTTGAATTTATCTACCTTCAAGTCACTGTGGTGCTCAGCCACCAAATCCTTGGCTGCATGGTCAGAAATCCATCAGGGTCAGAGTTCTAGTGGGACCACAGGTCACATGGGCTCAGTCCAAGTTGCCTGGACTACAGACCTAACCTTCTGCTGAAAAGGCTGGCCCTTGGGGGCTGCTTTCTTTCTCTGTGGAGTCATTGGAGCTACATAGCCTTTCCCCAGCACTTCAAGAATAGGGATCTTTTGAGAAGGAATGTGAGAGGGAGAAGGGGGCCAGAGAGAAGATATCCTTTCCTTTGGAATGACATATTCCCCATTTGTCATTTAATTCCTTTGCTCTGCAGAAGAATCAGTACATTCTTAGAGCTCCCTCTGTTCTCAGGAGAAAACAGAAGGCCTTCCTAATAGGTCTGTCTATACCAGGGCTCTGATGGCAATTGCACAGATACCCAGTTATCTCCTTGACCCTCAATAGTCTCTCTCCACCCTTCCACCCCAGCATAGGCTGTTCCCCCCCGCATCTGTTTCCAATTCCCAGAAGAGGTACAGGATCAGCGCTGTTCTTTATCTTTGGCAATGAAGCCAAAGACACAGATAACATGTTCTTCAGATCCTGGAGTCGACCAACCTTGTTTTGTATCCACATTCCTTTACTTCCTAACTCTTTGATCCCAAATTCATTATCCATTCATGAACAGATATTTACTGAGCACTTATTATGTCCTTAAAAATACAGAATAAGACATAGTCTAGTTGGAAAAACAGGTTCCAGAAAGCAAGATGGTACATGAGACAGTCATGCCATACAAATGTTGGCTTCTTACATAGAACATATAAAGAGAGTGCCTACCGGGAAACTCCATCTTTGAATGAACCCAATATAAAGTAAAGCAGCAGAATCTCTCAGCCCTCACCTGACTTCTGCTTTAATTATATTTTAGCAGTGCATCCTAGGGTTCCAGGATCTTCCCTTCTCTAGGCTCCCATAACCACACCATGAACAGTATCACCCAAGTCCCACATATCCAGAACCCCTTATCTTCATTTCTCTTCCTTATAGTTGTGTCTAGTCCCCTTTAACCTTCCATACACTAAAATAAACCCCTGTGGGCAGATGCATGCTTGCCTTGTCAGTTTCTGATTTTCCTGCATCTCACCAGTTGCAAAGGCTCTAAGTTTCTAAAACTCATATAACACCATCCTAACCTCACCTAACACTGTGTGCTATAGATTTCCCCAGGTATCCCCCTTGGGCTATTATGCGACACCCAATAGGTCCCAGATCTCTCCTGCAATATAAACCCAGAGTATAGCCTTCTCAACATAAAATCTGAATATTATGGATCTCCCTAGTTAGTTACAGGATAACTTAGCCCCTACCTAAAGCCCCATCCAACTCTAGTTTAAAGTGCCCACTTTCTCTGCTTCTGCTCCTGGAGTGCCAACACTGCTTAAGAAAATTATGAAAACTGGTTCATTAGATAGCTCCACTACAAAACAGTCTTGTCAACCTCAAATGGACCAGCCCTTTTCTGCTTGACAACCCTTTTATTCATTTAGTTTTGATTTTGTCTGACATTCACCATAGCTCATCATAAAAATCCCTAACACTTAAACACCTTTGTATTGACTCAGTGTTAACCAAACTCTGCTCAGCAACTGGTGTAATTATCTAAAAATACAGACTCCTGGGCTCTATTGGGACTTCCTAAAAGCTGAGAGGCTTGATTATCTATATCAATGGTTTTCAAATTTTTTATTCTGGAGAATCTTTACACACTTAGAAACTATTGAAGACCTCCAAGAGCTTTTGTTTATGTGGGTTATAGCTATTGGTATTTAACATATTAGAAACTCAATTTTTTTAATTTCAAATTTTTTACTAATAATTCATTTAAAATAACAGTAAATCCATTAGTATCAATATAAATCACATGTTAATGAAAAATAACTATATTCTAAAGAATTTAGTGAATGGTATTATTTTCCAAACATCTTTGATATCTCCCTTAATAGAAGACAGCTGGATTCTTATATCTGCTTCTGCTTTCAATCTATTGCTATGTGTTCTTTTGGCTGAAGTATAAGAAGAAAATTTGGCATCTCCTTGATCTGTACTTAGAAAAGAAGGGAACCCACAACCACCCCCAGAGTCCTTAGACCAAACTTTGAGAATCACTGATCTGTATATTTAGCAAGTCTCCAAGTAATTCTTGTCATGAGAATAGGTGGTAAACATTGTATTAGTTCATGTGAGAAAATACAAATTTCCATTTGTCTCCAGCTCTCAGATCCAGCCTGTTCTGGATCAGACACTCTCTGGTTTCTGTAGATGAAACCTCCTCCAACATTTTATTGAGACCCACCCCATCTAGGGGCACCTGGGTGGCTCAGTGGGTTAAAGCCTCTGCCTTCGGCTCAGGTCATGATCTCAGGGTCCTGGGATCGAGCCCCGCATCGGGCTCTCTGCTCAGCGGGGAGCCTACTTGCCCCTCTCTCTCTGCCTGCCTCTCTGCCTACTTGTGATCTCTGTCTGTCAAATAAATAAATAAAATCTTTAGAAAAAAAAAAAAGACCTACTCCATCTAATTGTGACTTCCCATAAATCATTTTTTGGTATGTTTAGTTCTGCTTTTCTCTTTTAAAGAAAACATTTTTTTTAATTTTTAATGTGATACAATACATATAACAAAATTTTCCATTTTAACCTGTTTTTAAAGATTTATTTATTTATTTATTTATTTATTTTAGAGAGAGAGAGCATGTGAACAGAAGGGGCAGAGCATGGAGCTTGATGCAAGGCTTGATATTATGACCCTGAGATCACAACCTGAGCTGAAACCAAGAGTCATATGCTCAACTGACTGCGCCACCCAGGTGTGCCACAATTTTAACTATTTTTAAGTGTACAATTCAGTTAGCATTACGTTCACAATGTTACGCAGCCATCACCACTATCTATTTCCAAAACCTTTCATCACCCCAAAAACCCTGAAACCGTTAAGGACAAACTTCCCATTACTTCCTTGCGGTTCCTGGTAACCCTTAATCTACTTAGTCTCCATGGATTTTCCTTTTCTGAACATTTCACATAAATGAAATCATACAATATGTGGTCTTTTGTGACTGACTTTTTTCACATAGCACAATGTTTTGAAGGTTCATCCATATTGTAGCATGTGTCAGTACTGCATTTCTTTATATTGCTGAATACTATTTCATACTATGGATAAACCACATTTTGTTTATCCATTCATCAGTTGATGGACATTTGTATTGTTTTCACTTTGAGGCTATTATGAATAATGCTGCTATGAACATTTGTATACAAGTCTTTGTGTGAACACATGTTTTCATTTCTTTTGGATATATACCTAGGAGTAGAATTGCTGGGTTCTGTGGTACCTCTATGGTCAACCATCTGAGAAGATACCAAACATTTTTTCAAAGAGGTTATATCATTTCATATTCCCACCAGCAATATATGAGGGTTCCAATTTATGCACATCCTCACTATCACTTGTTATTTTCCAACTTCTTTATTGTAGCCATCCTAGTAGGTGTGAAGTGATATCTCACTATAGTTTTTATTTGCGTTTTTCTGATGACTAATGATGTTAAGCAATTTTTCATGTGCTTATTGCCCATTTGTGTATCTTCCTTGGAGAAATGTCTGTTCAGATTCATTGCCCATTTTTTAAATTGGGTTATATGTCTTTTTATTATTGAATTATAAGATTTCTTTATATGGCCTGGACACAACTATATGGTGTGAGGTAGAGCTCCAACTTCATGTTGTTGCATGTTGTATGCCCAGATGTTTTGACATTACACCATTTGTTAAAAACAACAACAACAACTATACCATCCCCATTGAATAGTCTTGGCACTCTTACTGATGATCATTTCACCAAAGATGTATGGGTTTTCTTCTGCATTCTCAGTTCTAAACATTGATCTATATGTCCATCCTCATGATGATACCACACAACCATGATTACTGTAGATTTGTAGTAAGTTTTGAATCAGGATGTGGGAGTCTCCAACTTTGTTCTTTTTCAAGACTGTTTTAACTACTTTTTGGCTCATTTTCAATTCTATATAAATTTTAGGATTAATTTGTCAATTTATACAAAGAAGCCTTCTGGGTTTTGATAGAGATGGCATTGAATCTTTCAGATAAATTTAGGGAGAATTGCCATTTTGATAATATTAAGTCTTCTTGTCCCTGAACATAAGATGTCTTTCCATTTATTTAGGTCTCCTTTAATTTCTTTCTAGAAAGCTTTAGATTCATTTTTCCTTTCCTCCTCTTTCAGAGAGTGTTCCTCTTTCTCTGAAAGCTATATCCTTACTTTGTACATTTGATTCCAACTCTGCCACACAGCCTTGTCTTTGCAAAGTGTACAAATTTCTCTAATTCTTGAAGAACTTACTAAACATACAAGTAAAGGATGAAACTATTAAGGAAAATATCAGGAAGTTTGTAAACTCCTAAATATAAAAAATAATAAAATTAAAAGGTTAAAAAAAACTTTAGGGAAACGTTTGCCACAGACTACAAAAACTTATTACCTTTAGGGGTGCCTGAGTGGCACACTCAGTTAAGCATCTGACTCTTGGTTTTGGCTCAGTTCGTGATCTCAGGGTCATGAGATTCCACCCTGTGTTGGGCTCTGCACTCTGCATGGAGTTTCCTTGAGCTTCTCTTTTCCTCTCCCCCTGACCCGCTCCCTGCCCACCATTCTCTCTCCTTAAATAAATGAATAAATCTTTAAATATACTGAATATAACATCCTCACAAATATGTAATAAAAACACCAAGCCCCAATAGTTCTATGGCCCAAGAACATAGGCAATTCACAAAAGAAGATATATAACTTGAAAAAAACATCAGCAATGTACTTAAACCTCAAAAACAATTAATGAAATATGAAACAATAAGATATTTTTTTATTATATTGACAAAGTTTTTAAAAATACATTAATACTCAAAACCACAGTAAAGGGGCGCCTGGGTGGCTCAGTGGGTTAAGCCTCTGCCTTCAGCTCAGGTCATGATCTCAGGGTTCTGGGATCGAGCCCCGCATCAGGCTCTCTGCTCAGCGGGGAGCCTGCTTCCTCCTCTCTCTCTGCCTGCTTGTGATCTCTGTCTGTCAAATAAATAAATAAAATCTTTAAAAAAAAAAACACAGTAAAGGTAGGGACCTAGGCTCAGTCATATACTGCTATTGGGAGAATATTGATGCTGTAACCTGATAATATACATCAAGAAATTTTAAAATGTCCATGCCTTCTGATCCAGTAAATCAACTTCTAATAATTCAAAGACTTATACATGAAGATGCTCATTGCAACATTATGTATAAAGGCAAAAAAAAAAAAAACTTGACTTTCCAACAATAGAAGAATGGCTGTAAGTTATGATACATCACTATGATTATGCAATCCATTTAAAATGAGGTTGATAACATCACTACTTATCAGAGAAATGCAAATTAAAACCACAATGAGATATCACAATGAGCTATTACCTTACAACTGTCAGAATGGCTAAAATCAAACCCACAAGAAAAAACAAGTGTTGGTGAGGATATGGAAAAAAAGAAAACCTTGTTCTCTATTGGTGGGAACACAAACTGATGCAGCCACTGTGGAAAACAGTAAGGAGGTTCCTCAAAAAATTAAAAATGGAACTACTATATGATCCCGTAGTTGCACTACTGAGTATTTATCCAAATAATATGAAAACCCTAGTTCAAAAGGATATATGCACCCCTATGTTTATTACAGCATTATTTATGATAGCCAAATTGTGGAAGCTGCCCAAGTGTTCATCAATAGATGAATGGATAAAAAAAGATATAGTGTATGTACACAATGGATTATTATTCAGCCATAAAAAAGAATGAAATCTTGTCATTTGCAACAGCATGGATGGATCCAGAAAGCATAATGCTAAGCAAAATTAGTCTGTCACAGTAAGACAAACATCATATGATTTCACATATACCTGGATTCTAAGAAACAGAATAAATGGACAAAGAAAAAAAAAGACAAACCAAGAAACAAATTCTTAATTACAGAGAACAAACTCATGGTTACCAGAGTGGAGGTGCATGGGGGATGTGTAAAATAGGTGAAGGAAATTAAAAGTACACTTACCTTGATGAGCACTGAGTACTATATAGAATTGTTCAATCACTATATTGTATAACTGAAGTTAATTTAACACTGTATGTTAACTATACTGGAAAAGGAAAAAGGGAGGAAGGAAAAGAGAGAGATAGAGAGAAGGAAGGGCGAAAGAAAGAGAAGAGAGAGAGGGAAGGAAGGAAGGAAGGAAGGAAGGAAGGAAGGTAAAAATGGAAGGAGGAGAGGAAGAAGATGTGGAATAGGGAAGATGGTGGAGTAAGAGGACTCTAGGTTCACCTTGTCCCACATTTACAACTAGATATCACTCACATCCATGTAAATAAACCAGACCGAGATCTGAAGACTTGCAGAACAAACTCCACAACTAAATAAAGAAGTTACATCTGAGTGGCTAGGAAGGGGAGAAACAGTGTTGGGGAGCTGCCCGCAGGAGGGAGGGAGCTGTGGGTGAAGAGAGGGGAAAGAAATGGTTCCTCTCACCAGGGAACCCACATGGGAGACAAATCTCCATAATATCTGGCTTTGAAAATCGGAGAAGATGAATTCTGTGAGTTTGTATAACCAGCAGGACTGGAGCCTACAGCTTTAACTGGGAAAGCCCAGAGGGTGAGATAGCTGGGTCCCCACACTTAAAGAGAATGATGGGCATTAAGGAGGGCACGAGGGCACGTGATGTAATGAGCACTCGGAGTTATGGGCAACTGATAAATTATTGAATACTACATCTGAAACTAATGATGTACTATAAGTTGGCTGATTGAATTTAAACTTAAAAAGTGTTCTTTCATAGAAAAAAAAATTTTTTTAAAGACAGCTGCCCTCAGAGAAGCAACATAGAAAGAGCAGTTTTCACAACACCTGGGACAAACAGGAGGAAGATCTGTTTATACTGATTTCAGAGCGTGTTGGGGGACTTCTCCAGGAACAAAGAGGATGGCAGGTGCCATTTTCCTCCCCCACCCCAAGCATAAACACAGAGCCACCTGTTGAAGGCAGCACTGCACAGACACTTACTACCTAACCTGCTACCAGTGCACCCCACCAATGCATTCTCCCAAAGACTTGCCCCCTCCAAGGCTGCTGGCCTCAGCCCTGGGATAACCACAAATTTTGCTAACACCACCACCCTGCCCTCCGCCCTCCTGTGGGCGTGCCACCTCACAGTCACCCTGCCTGTGTCCCACTAACGCCACAGAGAGCAAGCACACTTACAGCAGGCAGCAAACCAGTGCAGAAATCTAGATGGAAAGAAAAAGTGACTCAAACACAACAGCAGGATGCCAACAACACATATAGGAGACTCTCCTGGAATGTCAGTATCTGGTGAACAGGAGACACCACACTGCAGGGCATGACAGAAATCTTCCTCTTAAAGCCACTACTTCCAAGAGTAGAAGACTCAGCTGACTTTCCTAACACAGAAACAGACACAGACAGATAGATAAAATGATGATACAGGAGAAATATGTCCCAAATGAAAGAACAGGACAAAATCACAGCAGTACATCTAAGCAAATAGGAAATAATATGCCTCACCAGAGAATTTAAAGTATTGATCATAAAGATACTCATTGGACTTCAGAAAAGGACATCAGTGAAACCCTTGACAAAAAAGATCAAAAATAACATTATAGATGAAGAACTTAATGAATGAAATTAAAAATACAATAGATGGAATACATAGTAGCCTATAGGAAGCAGAGGAATATATCAGTGACCTGGCAATAGAGTAATGGAAAGCAGTAAGATGAACAGATGAGAGACAAATATGGCATAACAAAATAGCCTTAGAGAACTCAGTGACACCATCAAGTGTAATAACATTCATATTACAGGAATCTCAGAAGGAGAACAGAGAGAAGTGTGGGGCATAAAATGTCTTTTAAGAAATAGTAGCTGGGGAGGCTAAATAGGTGATAGGGTTTAAGGAGTGCATTTGTGATGAGCATAGGATGATGTATGGAAGTGTTGAATTACTATATTGTACACATGAAACTAATATAACACTGTGTGTTAACTAACTGAAATTAAAATAAAAACTTTTAAAATGTAAAAAATGTAAGAAAGAAAGGAGGGAGGGAGGAACGAAGGAAGGAAGGAAGGAAGGAAGAAACAGTTGAAAATTTCCAAATCTGGGGAGGGAGACAGAGATCCAGATTCAGGAGCCACAGAGATCCCCCAACAAACTGAACTCAAAGAGGTTCATACCAAGACATATAGTAATTAAAATGGCAAAAAATGGTGATAGAGAGTTTTGAAGGTTGCAACAGAAAAGAAGACAATTACATACAAAGGAAACCACATAAGGCTGTCAGCTGATTTTTTTAGCAGAAACTTTGCAGTCCAGAAGAGCATGGCACGATACATTCAAATTACTGAAAGGGAAAAATTTGCAGCCAAGAATATTCTGTCCAGCAAGGCTAGCATTCAGAATAGAAAGAAAGATAGTTTCTGAGATAAACAAAAATTAAAAGAATTCATGGTCACCAAACCAGTCATACAGGAAATGTTAAAAGGGACTCTGTGAGTGGAAAACAAAAATCATAAGTAAGAGTAAGAAAAATAGGAACACAATGGCAAAAAAATTAAATATATCTGTAAAAATCAATAAAAAACACAAAATAAAAAGGACTTAAAATACAATACCAAATATCTACAACATGGAGGAGAGAAGAGTAAAGAATGAGTTCAAAATTAAGTGACTATCAGCTTAATAGAGACTACTACATGCACAAGATGTTCAATATAAACTGGTAACTGCAAGTCAAAAAAACATAATAGAGAGGTGCCTGGGTGGCTCCATCAGTTAAGCATTTGACTCTTGGTTTTGGCTTAGGTCCTGATCTCATGGGTCATGAGATCCAGGCCATGTCAGGCTCCATGCTCAATGGGAGTCTGCTTGGATATTCTCTCCCTCTGTCTCTCTGGACTCTCTTTCTCAAATAAATAAATGAAATCTTTTAAAAAATAATAGATATTCAAAAACTAAAGAGTAAGGAATCCAAGTATTTTGCTAAAGAAAGCCAACTAATCATGAGAGAAGAGAATAAGAGAAGAAAGGAACAGAGAGGAACTACAAAAACAACCATAAAAATGGGTCACGTGGGTGGTTCAGCCAGTTAAGCATCTGCCTTCATCTCAGGTCATGATCTCCGGGTCCTGGGACTGAGTCCCACATCAGGCTCCCTGTTCAGTGAAGAGTCTGCTTCTCCCTTTCCCTCTACCCTTCCCCACACCCCTGTTTATGCTCTCACTCTCTCTCTCAAATAAATAAAATCTTTAAAAAGCAACCATTAAACAAATAACAAAAGGCAATAAATACATACCATTAATTACTTTGAATGTAAATGGACTAAATCAAAAGACATAGGGTGACAGAATGTATAAAAAACAAGACCCACCTATGTGCTGCCTACAAGAGACTTATTTCAGACCTAGAGACATGCAGATTGAAAGTGAGGGGATGGTGAGCACCTGGGTGGCTTAGTCGGTTGAGCATCTGCTTTCAGCTTGGGTCTGATCCCAGGGTCCTGGCATCAAGTTCTGCATCAGGGTCCCTGCTCACTGGGGAGCATGCTTCTCCCTCTCCCTCTGCTGCTGCCCCCTGCTCATGCTCATTCTCTCTCACTCTCTCTCACAAAAATAAATAAATAAAATTACTTTTTAAAAAGTGGTGATGGAGAAACATTTATCATGCAAATGAATAGAAAGCTGGAGTAGAAATACTTATATCAGACAAAATAGATTTTAAAACAACGGCTGTAACAAGAGACAAACATGGACGCTATATATACATAAGCAGAACAATCCAACAAGAAGATGTAACAGTCGTAAATATTTATGCACCCAACATGGGAGCACCCAAATACATAAAGCAATTAATAACAAACATAAAGAGGGGCTCCTGGGTGGCTCTGTCGTTTAAGTGTCTGCCTTGGGCTCAGGTCACAATACGGGGTCTGGGATCAAACGCCACATTGATCAGCAGGGAGCCAGCTTCTCGCTCTCCCTCTGCATTCCCCCTGCTTGGGCTCTCTCTCTCTCTGTCAAATAAATAAAATCTTTTTAAAAAATAACAAATATAAAGGAAGTAATCAGTAGTAATACAATAATAGTAGGGGACTTTAACACCCTACTTACATCATTGTATAGATCATCCAAATGGAAAATCAACAAGGAAACAATAGCTTTGAATGACCCATTGGACCAGGTGAATCTAACAGATATATTCAGAACTTTCTATCTAAAACACCAGAATACACATTCTTTTCAAGTGCACACAGAACATTGTCCAGAATAGATCACGTTAGGCCACAAAATAAGTCTCAATAAATTTAAAAAGATTTGAGTAATACCATACATCTCTCCCAACCACAATGCTATGAAACTAGAAATCAACCACAAGAAAAAACCTGGGAAGGACATAAACTCATGGAGGTTAAATAACATGCTACTAATCAATGAATGGGTCAACAAAGAAATCAAAGAGGAAATCAGATAATACATGAAGACAAAGGAAAATGAAACACAATGGTCCAAAGTCTTTGAGATACAGAAAAAACTGGTCTTAAGAGGGAAGTTTATAACAATACAGGCCTACCTCAAGAAGCAATAAAAATCCCAAATATACAATCTGACCTTACATCTAAAGGAACCAGGAAAAGAAAAAAAAAATCCAAAACCAGAAAAGGGAAGGAAATAATAAAGATTCAGCAGAAATAAACAAAATAGGAACTAAAAAACAATAGAACAGATTAATGAAACAAGGAGCTGGTTCTTTGAAAAGATCAACAAAATCAATAACCCTTTAGCCAGACTCATTGAGAGAGAGAAAGCAAGAGAAAGAGAGAGGACTCAAATAAAAAAAATAAAATCAGAAACGAAAGGGGAGAAATAACAACCAACACCATAGAAATACAAAAGATTGTAAGAAAAATTATATGCCATCAAATTGGACAACCTAGAAGAATTAAATAAATTCCTATAAACGTATAACCTCCCAAAATTGAATCAGAAAGAATTGATAGAAAATTTGAACAGATCAATTACTAGGAATGAAATTGAATCAGTAATCAAAAAATTCCCAGCACACAAAAATCCAGGATCTAATGGCTTCTCAGGTTAAGTTTACCAAACATTTAAAGAAGAGTTAAAACCTGTTCTTCTCAAACTATTCCAAAAAGTAGAAGAGGACAGAAAACTTCCTAATTCCTTCTATGAAACCAGCATTATACATACCAAAGCCAGAAAAAGACACTACAAAAAAAGAACTAAAGGCCAATATTTCTGATGAAGATATATGCAAAAATTCTCAACAAAATATTAGCAAACCAAATCCAATGATACAACTACAATCAAGTGGGATTTATCTCCAAGATGCAAGAATGCTTCAATGTTCATAAGTCAACCAATGTGATACATCACATCAACAAAAGAAGGGATAAAAACCATATGATCATTTCAATACATGCAGAAAAGACATTTGATAAAGTACAACATCCATTTATAATAAAAACTCTGAACAAAGTAAGATTAGAGGAATAATACCTCAACATAATAAAGGCCATATATGCAAAGCTTATAGCTAACATCATATTCAATGGTGAAAAACTGAAAGCATTTCTGCTAAGGTCAGGACCAAGATAAGGATATCCATTCTCACCATTTTTATTCAACATAGTACTGGAAGTCCTAGCCACAGCACTCAGACAACAAAAGAAATAAAAAAGCACCCAAATTGGTAAGGAAGAAGTAAAACTTCTACTCTTTGCAGACAACATGATACTTTATATAGAAAACCCTAAAGACTCCACCAAAAGACTACCAAGAACTGATAAATGAATTCGGTAAGGTTACAGGACACAAAATGAAAATTGATGTACAGAAATCCATGGCATTTTTACATACTAATAATGAAGCAACAGAAAAAGAAATTAAGATATCTATCCCATTTAGAATTGCACCAAAGGCAATAAAATATTTAGGAATAAACTTAACCAAGGAGGTGAAACACCTGTATTCTGAAAACTATAAAACACTGATGGAAGAAATTGAAAATAACAGAAACAAGTGGAAAGGTATTCCATACTCATGGAGTAGAGGAACAAATATTGTTAAAATGTCCGTACTACATCTGTATCTTTGGGGTAAATCCCAAAGATGGAATTTACTACATCTCACTACAGATGTAGTGGAAAGAAAGAGCACATGCACCCCCATGTTCATAGCAGCAATGTCTACAATAGCCAAACAGTGGAAAGAGCCAAGATGCCCTTCAAGAGACAAATGGATAAAGAAGATGTAGTCTATATCTATAAGGAAATATTAGTCAGCCATCAGAAAGGATGAATACCCACCATTTACATCGAGATGGATGGAACTGGAGGAGATTATGCTGAGTGAAATAAGTCAAGCAGAGAAAGTCAATTATCATATGGTTTCACTTACTTGTGGAACAGAAGGAATAGCATGGAGGACATTAGGAGAAGCAAGGGAAAAATGAAAGGGAGGAATTGGAGGGGGAGATGAACCATGAGAGACTGTGGACTCTGGGAAACTAACTGAGAGTTTCAGAGGGGAGGGGTCTGGGGGGTCAGGTTAGTCTGGTGATGGGTATCAAGGAGGCACATATTGCATGGAGCACTGGGGTTATACACAAACAATGAATCATGGAACACTACATCAAGAACAAATCATGTACTGTATGGTGACTAACATAACATTAAAAAAGAAAACTTGTCGTGGGAGGGGTGCCTCAGTGGGTCAGTCAGTTAAGCACCCAACTCTTGATTTCAGCTCAGATCATGATCTTGAGGTTGTCAGGAATTTGTCTCCTCCCCTTCTGCTCCTCTCCCTTTGCTCTCTCTCTCAAATACATAAATATCTTTGGGGGGAAAAAACGTTAAAAATGTCCATACTACCTAAAGCATTCTATAAATTTAATGCAATCCATATCAAAATATCAACATTTTTCACCAAATTAGAACAAACAATCCTTAAATTTGTATGGAAACACAGAAGACCCCAAACATCCAAAACAATCTTGAAAAGGAAAAAAAAAGCCAGAGGCATCAAAATTCCAGGCTTCAAGTATACTACAAAGATCTAGTAATCAAAACAGTATGGTACTGGCACTAAAATAGGCACATAGACTAATAGAATAGAATAGAGACCCAAGAAATAAACTCCTATTTATATGTTCAATTGTTCTTTGACAAAGAAGGCAATAATATACAATGGGGATAAGGGTATTTTCAACAAATGGTGTTGAGAAAACTGGACAGCTATATGAAAAATAATGAAACTGGAGCACTGGGTTACACCATACAGAAAGATAAATTCAGAATAGTTTAAGGATCTATATGTGAGACCTGAAACTATGAAAATCCTACAAGTGAGCACAAGCAGTAATTTATCTAACATTGGACCTACCAATTTTTTCTAGATATGTCTCCTGAGACAAGGGAAACGAAAGCAAAAATAAACTTTTGGGATTACACCAAAATAAAAAGCTTCTGCCCAACAAAGGAAAAAATAAACATAACGAAAATGCAACCTAGCGAATGGGAGAAGATATTTGCAAGTGACATATATGTTAAGGCTTCATATCCAAAATATATTAAGGACCAATACAACTCAACACCAAAAAAACAAATAATCTAACTAAAAATGGGCAGAAGACATGAACAGATATTTCTCCAAAGGAAACATACAAATGGCCAACAGGCACATGAAAAAGTGCTCCACATCACTCAGCATCAGGGAAGTACAAATCAAAACCACAGTGAGATACCACCTCATACCTTCAGAATGGCTGAAATCAAAGACACAAGAAATAAAAAGTGTTAACAGGTGAGAATGGAGAATAAGGAACCCTCACGCACTGTTGGTGGGAATGTAAACCTGTGCAGCTACTGTGTAAAACAGTATTGAGGATCCTCAAAAAATTAAAAATAGAACTACCATACAATTCAGGAATTGAACTACTGGGTGTTTATCCCTCAAACACAAAAACACTAATTCAAAGGTATACATGCACCCTTATGTTTATAGCAGCATTATTTACAATAGCTAAATTAGGGAAATGGCACAAGTGTCTATCCATAGACATATGGATAAAGAAGTGGTATTTATACACAATGGAATATTACTCAACCAAAAAAAAAGAAGAAATCTTGCCATTTGTGATAACATGGATAGAGCTAGAGAGTATAATGTTAAGTGAAATAAGTCAGTCACAGAAAGACAAATACCAATTGATTTCTCTCATATTTAAGAAACAAAACCATATAGCAAAGTGAAAAAGAGAGAGAGAAACCAAGAAACAGACTTAACTATAGAGAACAAACTGATGGTTATCAGAGGGAAAGTGGGGGTTGGTGCATGAAATAGGTGATGGGGATTAAAGAGTAAGTACATTTATCATGATGAGCACTGCCTAATGTAAAGAATTTTTGAATCACTGCATTGTATACCCAAAACTAATATAACACTGTATGTTAAGTATACTGGCATTAAAATAAAAACTTAAGGGCCACCTGGGTGGCTCAATTCATTAAGTGTCTGCCTTCAGTTCAGGTCATGTTCCCAGGGTCCTGAGATCAAGTCCTACATTGGGCTTCCTGCTCATCGGGGAGCCTGCTTCTCCTTCTCCCACTCCCCCTGCTTGTGAGCTCTCTCTCTTTCTCTCTCTCAAATAAATAAATAAAAGCTTTAAAAATTTTTAATTAAAAATAAAATAAAAATTTAAAAAAGAATGGTATGTATATACAACTGAATATTATTCAGCCATGAAAAAAGAAATTAAATCTTGTCATTTGCAACAATATGGATAGATCTAGAGGGTATAATGTTAAGTGAAATAAATCAGTCAGAGAAAGGAATACATCATACGATTTCTCTCATATGTGGAATTTAAAAAAACAAAACAAATGAACAAAGGGAAAAAGAGACAGCCTCCCTGCTCAGTGGGGAGTCTACTTCTCCCTCTCCCTCTACCCCTCCCCACTGCTTGTGATTTCTCTCTCTCTCTTAAATGAATAAATAAAATCTTTATAAATAAAAGAGAAAGAAAAAAAGAGATAAACTAAGAAACAGACTCTTAAAACAAACTGAACAAACTCCCAAACAGAGGGGAGTTGCATGGGGGGATGGGTGAAATAGGTTAAGGGGATTGTAAGCATACTTATTGTGATCAGCACTGAATAATGGATAGAATTGTTGAATCACTATATTGTATACTTGAAACTAATATAACACTGTATGTTAACTGTAGTAGAATTAAAATTTTTAAAAATAAAAATAAAAAATGGGGACTAATGCCCAAAAAAGATAACATGTTTAAGGATATGTATCTAATTAGTGGAAGAGTCAAAATTGGCTCCAGAGTTTAACAGACTTCCATCCTAGACTCTTCACATCACATCATTTTGTCTTTACCAGCAATAACCACAAATTACCACCTGATCATATACTGCTCCAATGTGCTCTCTTTATATCAAGAACATTAGCCCTATATTCTCAAACAGGTTGCAAGAAGTGCCACTTTAAAAAAATGGAAGAAAGTGCTTTGCAGGTGGTGGACTTGGATTTGAAACCTGGATGTTTTTATGTACTGTGTGTGACCCTTGGACAAGTCTCAGTTTTCTCATTTATAAAATGGACCATAATACAAGACTAAATGACACAATGAGTTTATAAATAACAGCGGATAGTGGCTGGCACACAGAAGATAATTCATAAATAGGAGATACATAAAAATACATAAACTTCTTTTTTTTAAGATTTTATTTATTTATTTGACAGAGAGAGAGATCACAAGTAGGCAGAGAGGCAGGCAGAGAGAGAGAGAAAGGGAAGCAGGTTCCCCGCTGAGCAGAGAGCCTGATGTGGGGCTCAATCCCAGGACCTTGGGATCATGACCCAAGCTTTAACCCACTGAGCCACTCAGGTGACCCAATACACAAACTTCTTAATGCCAGGATCCAGACCATAGCAAGTTCTCTATAACTTCTTTATCATGCCTTTCACACTGCAGGAAACTCAGTGGGTGTTAACAGATATTCATTGACTTGACTTGAGGAGAGGCTTACAGTATAATAGAAGTTCCAAAAGCAGAGAGAAATCCTATGCCCTGCAGCCTGCTGTCTTTTGCCCTGGAGTTTTTGTTTTGTTTTGTTTTGTTTTTGCCCCCACGTACAGTGATTGGTTACACAGTCATGACTCAAAACCCTGCAGCCAACTGACAGAGAAAACAACCACTAGTTCCTCCCACACTATTCTTCAAGGCACATCTGGGGAGAGGGGCACAGAAATCCTAGGCCAAAGAGGCCAAATCCCCTGGCAGTTTTGATGACTTTTAGGAATTTAGTGATGAATATATCATTACATTCCCTGTTATATGAGCTGCTATACAACAGTGGGGAGCAACCTAAGGAAATGTAACATGATCAGATTTGCATTTTAATATCACTCTGGATGTAGGGTGAAAGATGGATTGGAAGAAGGTGGGAAGACCAAACTAAAAGGCTACCGCAGTTATCCATTCAGGAAGAGATCAGGATTGGGTAGAGGGAGGTTGAAAGTGTAGGAGAGAAGGGAAGATGGATACAGTCAGATCTCCAAGAAGGAGGGAGGAATTTGGCCCCATAGCACAGGTTGAAGAATTCATTTCTTGCTAGAAGGGAGACACTGACCCTGAAACACAAGAGAAGGGAAAGTTATGTTTGTGAAGGGGACTAGGAGGGAAAGGAGGTTGAGAGGTTCTGACCCGATGCTTTTGTCATTCTCAGTGAACTAGGAGGCAAGGTCATCTCCTGAGCATGGAGAAGAGGGTAGTATGCAGCTGATTAAGGACACTTAGAAGGGTTTCTAGGCAGCTGAGTTTAGAGATCATCATTTTGTTGTGACTCTAGTCCACAGAGTTATGGAATTTTCTCTGAGAAAAAGTCATGGGCTTTGGTGATTAGGATATCAAGAAAGGATATTCCGTGGCAGAGTTGGAGCAAAAGGCATATTGCAGGGCCTGAGGAGTAAAGAGTGAGGGGAACTGCAGACAGCAAGTATAGACCACACTTTCAAAAGGTTTACCAGAAAAAAAAAAGAGTTGTTAGGGCTAGGGCTTGAGGAAAAAGCAGAGAAAGGACTCTTTGCATTTGTTTTTAGGGTAAATTTGACTTTGAGGGCTAAACGAGATGCTTTGCATGTACTCTAACGAAGGTAATATATGGTAGTGTTTAGCTGAGGGGCTGGGAGGGATGGGGTGGCTGGCTGATGGACTCTGGGGAGGGTATGTGCTATAGTGAGCGCTGTGAATTGTGTAAGACTGATGATTCACAGACCTGTACCCCTGAAACAAGTAATACATTATTGGTTAATATAAATAAATAAATAAAAACACATGCTCTGGAGTCATCAATGCCTAGGCTTATATTCTGGCTTTGCCACTTACCTTAAAGTTAAATAAGTCACACCTCTCCCTGCCTCAGTTTTCCCAGTGGCAAAAGGGGGAAATTACAGTACCTATATCAGAATTGTCACAAGTAATAAATAATATTTGTGAAAAAGAATGGTAACTGGCATGTAGTAAGTGCTTGATGAGTGTTAGATATTATTATCATTATTCAAGCAAAAATTACATGCAGGATATGATTGGATTTGTTTTGATTTGGGGAAGATTCTTCCTTTACTATTGTAAAAGTAATATATATGTCTTTTTAAAAAGTAGCTTTTGCAAGATTACATATTTTTTTTTTGCTACAGAAAAAAAAAATACAGATCAGCCCAAAAATACAGATCAGAAAATACAGATCAGCCAAAAGAAGAAAACAAAAGAAGCTGTATTTTCATTCCCTATCATCTTTAACATTCTGGGGTATATCATTCAAGACATTTTTGCTGTTCACCCTATTAATGGTTTTCAACTTGTGTTTTGGTCTCTATGGCAGTTAGGGTTAATTACCCTAATACACACCCAGGGAACTTTCCCACCCCTGGTTCTGGGGAGCCCAACACATGAGAGACCTACCAGGAGGCCCTGTATCTCCCAGAGAGAAGGAATCTCAGACACCTTCTGGTTCTGGTTCTAGAAATGCCCACTTTTAGGTTCCCCCATGCAGAATACAGACACCCTATCTCTGACTGCCCTAAATCCATTATCCCCTTGTTCCTTGAAGTGTGGTCCCTGGACCAGCTGCATCAACATCACCCAGGACTTTGCTAGAAATGCAAATTCTTAGGCCCCACCCCAGATGTACTATATCAGATTCTAAAGTTTAATGAGTTTCCCAGGTGACTTGCACATGCATTAAACTTGAGAAACACTGAACTAACCCATGTCCTTCCAATTCCAGGAGTGAAGATTTCCCTAAATGTTCTTAATCACTAGAACCTTCAAGAACTATCCCATCAAAAGATTTACCTTTCATTAGGCCATTCTGTTTTGAGGAACAGGCTGAGCTTTGTAGGTGAACAATGGGCCCTATGCCTTCCCAGGATTCCAGTGCATCCCATTCAAATATTAAACATTTTTATGATAAAACTCAGTAGACAGAAGATGGAGCCAGGGAAAAGACTGATTAACTCTGGTCCTAATGGGGCACCTGATTTCTTCCAGATAAACAATGTCAAACAATTTCCTCTCTTCTGAGGAAATTATGTTGTTTGAACAATGTGGACCACACAATCAGGGAACAAGTTCCCACTAGCAGGTATAACAGGAAAGCTTCTGTGGGATGTTTCTGCCTCTGGGTTCTACACACCATCCTGTTAGAAAAGAGAAACTTCTATAAAGGATCACTTGCCTACTGATATAAATTAAACATGTAATAAATGAAGGGACCCCTGAGTATAAAGCTTTTTTTTCAATGCAATAAGCTATGTTACTTCTTTTTAAAAACTATGAACAGAAAATGTAAAACTTTATTCCATAAACATAATGGAGAATTACAAGGTATACTTCAGTCCTTTGTTATGACCAATTAAGAAACAGGGATGGAAGTAAGGAAGAGAGAAGAGAGAACAAAGGGAAGGAGGGAGACAAAGAGACCCAAAGTAAAAGAGAACATATTATGTATGTGTATGTATGTACATATATATATATATATGCACACAGAAACAGATTTTGATGCTATTGACATTGCCATAATGTTCTCAGGTAAGATATGACTGCTAAGACATTCACACATAAATTCATCAAACATTTTTCTCACACTTTTTCTGTGTCAGGTGCCAAAGATATTAAAGTGAATATGGGTCCCTGCCCTTAAGGACCTACAGGGGACCAAGACATTGATCAAGTATTCACACAAATAACCCTTGTCTTATTTTCCTATTGCTGTTGTAGCAAATAACCACAAACTTGGTGGCTTACAACAACACTCATTTATAATCTTTCAGTTCTATAGTGAGAAGTCTGATATGGGGGGCACCTGGGTGGCTCAGTGATTAAGTGTCTGCCTTTGGCTCAGGTCATGATCCCAGGGTCATGGGATCGAGCCCCATATCGGGCTCCCTGCTCCTGATTTGTATTTCCCTGATGCCCTCTCCCACTCCCCCTGCTTGTGTTCCCTCTCAAGCTATCTTTATCAAGTAAATAAATAAATTTTTTTTTTAAAAAAGAAGTCTGATATGGGTCTCACTGGGCCAAAATCAAGGTATCAATGGAGCTGCACTCCTTTTTAGAGGTTCTAGGTGAGAATTACTTCCCTCCTTCTTTATTATTCCCTCTGCCTTTCTCTTCCAGTTTTAAGGACTCGTGATTACATTGGGCTCACCTGGAGAATCCAGGTGACTCCCCATTTCAAGGTCAGCTGATTAGCAACCATAATTCCCACAACTCTAATTCTCCTTTGTCATGTAACCTAACACAGTCACAGGTTCTGATATTAGGATGTGGACATCTTTGGGGCTCAATTATTCTGCCTACCACACCATTTAACTACAAATTGTGTATTACAGAAGCTATTGCCTTAAACATGGCTATAAACTCCTGTGCACAAGTACTGAAGCATGGCATTTCCTGGATCGATACTATTCTGAATTCTATTCTTTGCTGCCTACATACGTTTGTGTGATGTTTACTTTGAGATGCCATCCTCCTCAATCCTTACATATCCAAATTCAAGCTATCTTTTAAGACCTTGCTCACATGGTATACATGTGGGCATTTTTCCACTTTATCAGGTAGAAAAATGAAAAAGAAACCTTGTTTAGAATACTTCTACCTTTAGTATTCTCAGTTGGTGTCTAATGGAACTTGTGATATCACTTTCAAAATGAGTTGTGATATCTTAATACATACTTTAAAGTATCCACACTGAATTTTTCAGACACTTCTATTTGGATCACAAAAGGAAATGGAGGACAAATCCAAGCTCTCGAGGTGCCAGTGAAGAGGGACAGAAGGAAGTGCCTTGAAAACACCACCCCAAGGAGGAATATTTTGTTTCTATAAGGCCTTGCTTACAGTAAAAGCAGACAAACGAGAGTTGATATGCAAAAGAACAAAATGATAAGGTACTCTAAGTGTTTTCTTTTAAAAGATTTTATTTATTTGAGAGAGAGCTCACAAGTAGGCAGAGCAGCAGGTAGAGAGAGACGGGGAGAAAGGCTCCTTGCTGAGCAGAGAGCCCAAAGTGGGACTCGATCCCAGGACCCTGAGATCATGACCTGAGCCGAAGGCAGAGGCTTAACCCACTGAGCCACCCAGGTGCCCATTGTGGGTTTTTAAAAATTAACATATAATGTATTATTTGCTTCAGGGGTACAGGTCTGTGAATCATCAGTCTTACACAATTCACAGCACTCACCATAGAACATACTCTCCCCAATGTCCATGACCCAGCCACCCTATTCCTCCTCCCAAAAACCCCCAGCAATGCTGTTTGTTTCATGAGGTTAAGAGTCTCTAACAATTTGTCTCCCTCCCCGGTCCCATCTTGTTTCATTTTCTTTTGCTCCCTAACCCCCACAACACCATGCTCTGCCCTTCAAATTCCTCATATCAGAGAGATCATATGATAATTGTCTTTCTCTGATTGACTTATTTGGCTTAACATAATACCCTCTAGTTCCATCCACATTGTTGCAAATGGCAAGATATCATTTGTTTGATGGCTGCATACTATTCCTGTGTGTGTGTGTACGCACACGTTCTTTATCTATTCATCTGTTGATGGACATCTGGGCTCTTCCACAGTTTGGCTAATATGGACATTGCTGCTATAAACATTCAAGTGCACATGCCCCATCGGATCACTACATTAGTATATTTAGGGTAAATACCCAGTAGTGCAATTGCTGGGTTATAGGGTAGCTCTATTTTCAACTTTCTGAGGAACCTCCATGCTGGTTTCTGGAGTGGCTGCAGCAGGTTGCATTCCCACCAAGAGTGTAGGAGGATTCCCCTTTCTCCACATCCTCGCCAGCATCTGTCATTTCCTAACTGGTTAATTTTAGCCATTCTGACCGGTGTGAGGTGGTATCTCACTGTGGTTTTGATTTGTATTTCCCTGATGCCGAGTGATGTTGAGCAGTTTTTCATCTGTCTGTTGCCTATTTAGATATCTTCTTTGCAGAAATGTCTGTTCATGTCTTCTGCCCATTTCTTGACTGGATTATTTGTTCTCTGGGTGTTGAGTTTGATAAGTTGCTTATAGATTTTGGATACTAGCCCTTGATCTGATATGTCATTTGCAAATATCTTCTCCCATTCTGTTGGTTGTCTTGTGGTTTTGTTGACTGTTTCCTTTACTGTGCAAAAGCTTTTTATCTTTATGAAGTCCCAATAGTTCATTTTTGCCCTTGTTTCCCTTGCCTTTGGTGGTATTTCTAGGAAGAAGTTGCTGCAGCTGAGGTCAAAAAGGTTGCTGCCTGTGTTCTCCTCAAGGATTTTGATGGATTCCTGTCTCATATTGAGCTCTTTCATTCATTTTGAGTCTATTTTTGTATGCAGTGTAAGAAAATTGTCCAGTTTCATTCTTGTGCATGTAGCTGTCCAATTTTCCCAACACCATTTGTTGAAGAGACTGTCTTTTGTCAATTGGACATTCTTTCCTGTTTTGTCGAAGATTTTTTGACCATGGAGTTGAGGGTCCATTTCTGGGTTCTCTATTCTGTTCCATTGATCTATGTGTCTATTTTTGTGCCAGTACTGCACTGTCTTCGTGATTACAGCTTTGTAATACAGCTTGAGGTCTGAAATTATGACACCACCAACTTTGGTTTTCTTTTTCAACATTCCTCTAGCTATTCAGGGTCTTTTCTGGTTCCATATAAATTTTAGGATTATTTGTTCCATTTCTTTGAAAAAAAATTGGTGGTATTTTGATAGAGATTGCATTAAATGTGTAAATTGCTCTAGGCAGCATAGACATTTTCACAATATTTGTTCTTCCAATCCATGAGCATGAAAATTTTTTTCCATTTCTTTGTGTCTTCCTCAATTTCTTTCAAGAGTATTTTATAGTTTTCTGAGTACAGATTCTTTGCTTCTTTGGTTAGGTTTATTCCTAGATATCTTATGGTTTTCAGTGCAATTGTAAATGGGATCAACTCCTTAATTTCTCTTTCTTCTGTCTTGTTGTTGATGTACAGAAATGCAACAGATTTATGTGCATCGATTTTATATCCTGACACTTTACTGAATTCCTGTATGAGTTCTAGCAGTTTTGGAGTGGAGTCTTTTGGGTTTTCCACATATAGTATCATATCATCTGCAAAGAGTGAGAGTTTGACTTCTTTTTTGCTGATTCTGGTACCTTGAATTTTTTTTGTTGTCTGATTGCTGAGGCCAGTACTTCTAGTACTATGTCGAATAGCAATGGTGATAGTGGGCATCCCTGCCGTGTTCCTAATCTTAGGAGAAAAGTTCAGTTTTTCCCCATTCAGAAAAATATTTTCTGTGGGTTTTTCATAGATGGATTTGATGATATTGAGGTATGTACCCTCTATCCCTATACTGTGAAGAGTTTTGATCAAGAAAGGATGCTGTACTTTGTCAAATGCTTTTTCAGCATCTATTGAGAGTATCATATGGTTCTTGTTCTTTCTTATATTCATGTATTTTATCACATTGATTAATTTGCAGATGTTGAACCAACCTTGCAGTCCAGGAATAAATCCCACCTGGTATATGGTGAATAATCCTTCTAATGTACTGTTGGATCCTATTGGCTAGTTTTGGTGAGAATTTTTGCATCCATGTTCATCAAGGATATTGGTCTGTCATTCTCCTTTTTGATGGGGTCTTTGTCTGGTTTTGGGATCAATGTAATGCTGGCCTCATAAAACGAGTTTGGAAGTTTTCCTTCCATTTCTATTTTTTGGAACAGTTTCAGGAGAATAGGAATTAATTCTTCTTTAAATGTTTGGTAGAATTCCCCTGGGAAGCCATCGAGCCCTGGGCTTTTGTTTGGTGATTTTTGATAACTGTTTCAATCTCCTTACTGGTTATGGGTCTATTCAGGTTTTATATTTCTTCCTGGTTCAGTTGTGGTAGTTTATATGTCTCTAGGAATGCAACCATTTCTTCCAGATTGTCAAATTTGTTGGCATAGAGTTGCTTATAGTATGTTCTTATAATTGTTTGTATTTCTTGGGTGTTGGTTGTGATCTCTCCTCTTTCATTCATGATTTTATTTTTTGGGTCCTTTCTATTTTCTTTTTGATAAGTCTGGCCAGGGGTTTATCAATCTTATTAATTCTTTCAAAGAACCAGCTCCTGGTTTCATTGATCTGTTCTACTGGTTTTTGGTTTCTATTTCATTGATTTCTGCTCTGATCTTTATTATTTTTCTTCTCCTGCTGGGTTTAGGTTTTCTTTGCTGTTCTTTCTCCAGCTCCTTTAGGTGTAGGGTTAGGTTGTGTACTTGAGATCTTTCTTGTTTCTTGAGAAAGGTTTATATTCCTTAGTACTTTCCACACAGGACCGCCTTTGTTGTGTCCCAAACATGTTGAACAGGTGTGTTTTCATATTCATTTGTTTCCATGAACTTTTAAAAATTCTTCTTTAATTTCCTGGTTGATCCATTCATTCTTTAGTAGGATGCTCTTTAGTCTCCATGTATTTGTGTTCTTTCCAACTTTCCTCTTGTGATTGAGGACTAGTTCCAAGGCAGTGTGGTCTGAACACATGCAGGAGATGATCCCAATCTTTTGGTGCTGGTTGAGACCTGATTTGTGACCCAGGATGTGATCTATTCTGGAGAATGTTCCATGTGCACTAGAGAAGAATGTGTATTCTGTTGTTTTGGATGGAATCTTCTGATATATGTGTGATGTCCATCTGATCCAGTGTGTCATTAAAGCCTTTATTTCCTTGTTGATATTTTGCTTAATCTGTCCATTTCAATGAGAGAGGTGTTAAAGTCCCTTATTGTATTATTGTGATTTGTTTCTTTGATTGTGTTATTAATTGGTTTTATAATTGGCTGCTCCCATGTTAGGGGCATAGGTATTTATAATTGTTAGATCTTCTCATTGGACAGACCCTTTAAATATGATATAGTGTCCTTCCTCATCCCTTATTATAGTCTTTGGCTTAAAATATGATTTATCTGATATAATAATTGCCACCTAGCTTTCTTCTGATGTCCATTAGCATGGTAAATGGTTTTCCACCCCTTCACTTTAAATCTGGGTGTCTTTGGGCCTAAAATGGGCATATCTATTTTTATCCTTTCTGATACCCTGTCTTTTCACTGGGGGCATTTAGCACATTTACATTCAGGGTAACTATTGAAGAATATTAATTTAGTGCCATTATATTGCCTATAAGGTGACTGTTACTGTATGTTGTCTCTGTTCCTTTCTGGTCTGTTCCTTGAAGTCTCTCTCTTTGCTTAGAGGACCCCTTTCAGTATTTCTGTAGGGCTGGTTTGGTATTTGCAAATTCTTTGAGTTTTTTTGTTGTTGCTGTTGTTCTGGAAGCTTTTTATCTCTCCTTCTATTTTCAGTGAGAGCCTAGCTGGATAAAGTATTCTTGGCTGCACATTTTTCTCATTTAGTGCTCTAAATATATCATGCCAGGCCTTTCTGGCCTGCCTGTCCTGTGGATAGGTCTGCTGCCAGTCTAATGTTTCTACCATTGTATGTTACAGACCTCTTGTCCTGAGCTGCTTTCACGATTTTCTCTTTGTCACTGAGACTTGTGAGTTTTATTATTAGATGATGGGGTGTGGACCTATTTTTATTCATTTTGAGAGGGGTTCACTGTGTCTCCTGGATTTTGATGCTTGTTCCCTTTGCCAATTTAGGGAAATTCTCTGCTATAATTTGCTCCAATATACCTTCTGCCCCTCTCTCTCTTTCTTCTCCTTCTGGGATCCCAATTATTCTAATCTTGTTTCATCTTATGATATCACTTATCTCTTGAATTCCCCCCTTGTCATCCAGTAGCTGTTTGTCTCTCTTTTTTTATCAGTTTCTTTTTTCTCTCTTACTTGGTCTTCTATATCCCTAATTCTTCTGCCTCATTTATCCTAGCAGTAAGAGCCTCCATTTTTTTGGGAAAAGATTTTATTTATTTAGTTGAGAGAGAGAGAGAATGAGAGGGAAAGCATAAGAGGGGGTAGTGTCAGAGGGAGAAGCACACTGCCCGCCAGGCAGGGAGCCCCATGTGGGACTTCATCCTAGGACTCCAGGATCATGACCTGAGCTGAAGGCTGTCACCAAACCAACTGAGCCACCCAGGAGCCCCAAGAGCCTCCATTTTTTATTGCACCTCATTAGTACCTTTTTAAATTTCAACTTGGTTAGTTTTTAGTTCTTTTATTTTCCAGAAAGAGATTTTATTTCTCCAGAATGGGATTCTCTAGTATCTTCCATGCTTTTTTCAAACCCAACTAGCACCTTGATAATTGTCATTCCAAACTCTAGTTCTGACATATTACTAATGTCCATATTGATTAGGTCCGTAGCCATTAGCACTGCCTCTTATTCTCTGTGTGCGTGTGTGTGTGTGGCGAGTTTTTCCACCTTGTCATTTTATCCAGATAAGAATAGATGAATGAGAGTCAAAATACTGAAACAGTGGCAATGACCCCAGAAAAATATACACTGACCAAATCAGAAGAGACCCAAAACCAGGAGAAGAAAGGAGGAAAATATATGTATATATCTAAATATATCTGTATATATTTGTGTGTGTGTGTGTGTATGTGTGTGTGTATACATATATATACACACACACACACATTTATATGTATGTATTAGAGTGATGAAAAGAAAAGAGCCACACACATGATTTTGGGTGTATTTTGGTCTGTTAAAAGAAACTGCCGGGGCACCTGGGTGGCTCAGTGGGTTAAAGCCTCTGCCTTTGGCTCAGGTCATGATCCCAGGGTCCTGGGATCGAGCCCCACATCGGGCTCTCTGCTCAGCAGGGAGCCTGCCTCCCCCTCTCTCTCTGCCTGCCTCTCTGCCCACTTGTGATCTCTCTCTATCAAATAAATAAAATCTTTTTTTTAAAGATTTTATTTATTTGTTAGAAAGAGAGAGAGAGAGAGAGAGAGCTCGTGGGAGCACAGGCAGACAGAGTGTCAGGCAGAGGCAGAGGGAGAAGCAGGCTCCCTGCCGAGCAAGGAGCCCGA
>NW_019154163.1:5739479-5739811 GCF_002288905.1 Enhydra lutris kenyoni | reverse complement strand
AGCCATGTGCTAGATTTAGGGTATATTTTGATCTATTAGAAGAAACTGTATCCCAAAATTTTAAAGAAAGAAAACCCTATATGTATACAGAAAATAAGGTAAATACAATGAAGGGCTAGAATATGACTATAACAATGAAAATTTAAAAAAAATTTTTTAAAGATTTTATTTATTTATTTGACAGAGAGAGAGATCACAAGTAGGCAGAGGCAGGCAGAGAGAGAGAACAGGAAGCAGGCTCCCTGCTGAGCAGAGAGACTGACGCAGTGCTCAATCCCAGGACCCTGAGATCACGACCTGAGCTGAAAGCAGAGGCTTAACCCACTGAGCCA